>NC_138050.1:47297763-47390737 GCF_964194185.1 Rhinolophus hipposideros | reverse complement strand
GATAGAAAAACTACCAGCGTGAAAGTCAAAAAAGATAACAGCAACTACTTTCAAAACCCACATTCTTCATCTATGATGAGATTTGTCTGAGGAAGGAAAATTGGGTTTCTTTGGAAAGCCCAGGGATTGCTCCCATGCATTCTCAGGCCCAAACTGCTGTTTGTGAAGGAAAGGAATTATTTTCCTTTCAAATCTCTGTAGACAAGGTTATTTTTAGCCTTTCTTGTAGCATATTTCTAGCAAACCCAAGAAAGCAGACATTTAAAAAGAAAGAAAAAAAAAGTAATGAGATGACATTTGTTTTCCACAGGGGCTATTAACTTTCCTGAAAATTTTAATGTGAGCAGGAAATAAAGGGAATGTTTTTCATCTGCAGATTAAATCTCTCAACTGTCCTAAATAAAAATGTTTTAAAAAGTAAACAAAAATAATGAATCAAGAACACAGGAGCAGATTTAGAATTTTCAAGACAACCCTATTGGGAATTGTCAGCAATCCAGATGTTTTTGGTCATCAGTACTTATCAGCACACTTAGGATTTGGTTCTTGTCATTTAGTTTAGCTACATGGCAAACATTTTTGAGTATCAGAAACAGGTGAGAAATTTATGTAGATCACAGATAAAATGTGTCACTGACCCAGAACTTACTTTAATGAAAACAAAGTCACCCTCTGATGCCCATCTAATCATGAAAGATAAAATTCCAAAAATATTGCCCCAAGATTCCCAGTTTAATTCCTAGAACTGTTAATATTATGCGAGAGCATACCTGTTGATATCATATATTACATGGCAAGAAAAAGGGACATCACAGATGTAATTAAGGTTATTAATTAGTTGACCTTAATACAGGGAGTTATTCTAGATTATCTAAGTGAGCCGAATCTAATCAATAAGACTAGTGGCTAGTGGCAGGAGAAGTCAGAGAGATTTGAAATACTAGAAAGATAGGAAGTAGCGTTGCTGAGTTGGAAGAGACCGTGTGACAAAGAATTCAGGAGGCTTCTAGAAGCTGAAAGCAACTGCCATCTGACAATCAGCAAGGAAACAAAGACCTAAGTATCAAAACTACAAAGAATTAGAGTCTATCAAAAATCTGAATGAGTTTAGAAGGGAATTCTGCCCCAAATTCACCACATAACAGCTCAGGCCAGCAGATACCGTGACTTGGCCTTTTGAGACCCTTAAGCAGAGAACCAAGCTGAGCTCACCTGGACTTCTGACTTGCAGAAATGTGAGATACTTAATGTGTGCTGGTTTAAGCTGCTAAAGTTGTGGTAATTTGTTATGTAACAAGGAAAACTAATACAACCTTAGAGAACGAAGGAAAGCATGAAGAGGTTTTCCAGAATTAGGTGCTTCCTAAATCTCAGTCTATTTTAAAACATTTAAACACTGACCGTTTTTTGTGTTTTTTTGTCTAATCCTACCAAAGCATATTCATATGTTTTGCTTAATATGGGTTGGTAGAATCTCTGTTCTATAATCAGATCTTGTCTTGACCCTGACTACATGCAGAAAATACAGAGAGCAAACAAGAGTTCTGCAGGATGTATAACCTCTTTGGGGAGGGTTTCAGGAGTGAAAGTCTAAATTCTGAGACACACTCCCAATTCCATTTCTGTGCCCTTTCTCCTTTTTTCTCTTTTCACCGAAAACCAGGTCCCCATTACTCTCAAGTTATTCTCTAGAAACCTTTCTGCTTTCTTCCACTCTCCACACCCTACAATGAGGAATACCCACCAGGTCTGGCCTCCCTTAGAGAAGGAGGCTGCTTTCTCACACTCCAGACCTACCCAAGTTAGATAAAAACCGTCATACATATTTTCACCTCATTTTTGCACCTATAGAATATATCACTAAACCAATAAATTAATAAATTCAATGATTTGGGTATTTGGCACGTCTCTGGTTACATCCAGGCATAGCTTCAGATTCTTTCTATAAATAACACTTCAGGCATCTCCTAGGTATCAAGATGGCACACTGGATGACATCTATTTCACATTTTTTACCTCATCCATTCACTACCTTCGCCTTTTACTTTTCACCATTACAAAACAAAAAAACAATTTCTCTCAGCTAAAATGAATAGGAAAGCAATCTCATTAAAACATGTCAAGATATAATTAATGCATTTAAAATAAGAAATATATCTGAAAGTAGAGTTCTGTTTCTAAAGAAATTACAGGCCACGTGACAAATGGAGGATACACAGGAATACGAGAAAATGGCTTGGAGTAGCTCTTCTAGGAAGAAAGTTTTTTAAGCTACTGTCTATGTCTCTATCTGCCTCAATAACAAGGGGAGAGAATGAATATAAATGATTGAACTTTGTGGGTGGCATACTGGGCTTTTTTTTTCCCCTTTCTCTAATCAACGTAGGGTTCTAAAAAAGGTAAATACTAATGAATTTAATATGATGGCCTAAGGACAATTGCTCTAAACTTAAATATTCAACCTTTAATGTTATTTGTCACGTAGATGGTACCCCACTTCTTTTATCCAAGAGTGGATCCAGGTGATTACTTTGCTAGCCAGGGTTATTCGGTTGGTTACTTACTTTAGGAAGAAAGCTTTTGTCTGCTTCTACATCCATAAATTTGGAAAATGCTACAGAGACCTCACACAAGAAAACAGTTGAACTATACTTACCCTGAGAGAAAGATCCGGATGACTGCATAAAATATGTCTGGATCTACATAATCTGGAGGAGCAATCAAAATGTGAACTTTACAACAAGGCAAAAAAAGTAATTGGTTACATATGCACAAGCCCTGCTGCTCTCCTGGGGCTGCCTCTTCTATCTGATCTGCATGGAGGCCTGGAATGAAGGCAACAGCAAGAGGTGGATGGAATGTTCTCTTTTGTAGTTGCCCTCATTGGCACTTACAGAACTTTTAAACTATTCCAAATGCTGCCCTTTTCTATTTGTGGTACTTCCCTTTTCTGTACTTAACAACAACAAAAAGAGAGATCAAGGCCATCTTTAAAAAATTAATAATTTAAACAGACATGACGTTTGAGAAAATGTGGAAAGTCGAAAGGACAAAAGTGGAGAAAAAGAATCACCTCTCCCAAGTTTTTCACAAGAGAGGAAAACGAAAGCCATAGATCCTCAAGCAAAGTTGTGTATAGTCAACAAAGGACAGATGAGTGGAGAGTCTCTTGCCCGGGGACTGCCGCACAAGGTCAGATCCAGGTTCATTTAGATCCATATTTAGGTGCATTCATTAATCTGGGCAGCTATTTTTAAATCTAATTCAATATTTGGGGATAATTGATTCCACTAGTTTATTAACTTGTATATAAGGAAGCAGATTTTCACATTTGTACTAAATTTATTTTCATCAACTTTTGAAGGTTGTTCTCTTTCTTCACTTAACGAGATCCCTCTGTGACCAACCACGTTTCTCTTATCCACATTCCTGTCTATGTCTCTTTGTTTCTGAGAGAAAATAAAACAAAACAAAACATCTTTTTTTTTTTTTATGAGACTTAAATAATGACATCTTCATACTATCAATTTCCCTTTTCTACCATTACACTACTGTCTGTTCTCCATCTCTGTTTTTCTGAAGCCCCATGGCTTGGGTAACTAGTGTCTTTCTTCAGCCTCAGGATTTCTCCGTGCTCCTGAATAATGTTACATTCTCTCTGCTCTTCTGTGACAATACTCCATGTGCCAGACTTCTCTGGCGTTATTTTTGCGTCTTACCCATTTGGTACTCTGTTCCCACAAAAATGCTAAATATTATATACACATTTTTGCTGAAGCAGTAATGACTGGCAATAATTTAATATATTATCCAATTTACCATATTTAATGAAGAAAAGTCAAATGATTATTTCAATCGACACAAAATAATCCTGGTGTAAAATAATTTCGATAGATGTAAAAAAAATCCATTCATGATTAAGACAAACAAACAAAACATTTTATCTAATTCAGAATAGGAGGGAACATCCTCAAACTGATAAAAGTAATCCACAGAAAGCCGACAGTACACACTTAATGTTAGAATATTAAAAATATGTCTTAAAATGTGGAACAAAACAACGATCAGCACATCTATTCAATACTGTATTAGGAGTCCTAGCCAGAAGAATAGAAACAAAAATTAAAAAAAATAAGTTGTAAGTATTATAAATGAAGAAACAAAAGAACATTATTTTCAAATGATATGATTTCTACATAGAAAATTCAGATAATCTGTAGATAATTATTAGAATTAATAAGTGTGTTTATCAAGGTGCTAGATTCAAGGTTAATATTTAAATATCAATTTTATTCTATAAACCAGTAACAGTCAGGAGTTAGTTAAATCAAAGATACCACATTCACTAGAAACAAAAATATAAAGTAACTTTGAATAAAACAGAAGATATTTAAATCTTTTATCTTAAAAAAAAATAAAGAAAAGTTCATCCATTTGAGGAAAATCGAGAAAACTCAATATCAATATCTAAGAGGAGAAATATATCTAAATGAGAGTTTTCTATCAAGATAAACTTCTTTTGTGACAAAAGAAGAATATTCACTAATATGAACACATGATTTAGGGTAGCTTGTCCAGGAACCTTAATGTTTTCATGTTATTGTATACCTTTCCACCTGCCTTGATCATAAGACAGAAAGACTGGATATAATATCAAAATTATGTATTTTTTTCCAAATTAATATACAGATTTAATGCAATTTGAACCAAATTCCTAACAGTGATTTTTTTTTAATGGTATTTGACAAACTGATTCTAACAGTTTATATGAAAGGCAAAGGCTCAAAGACAAGACAGGCATCCTTGGAAAGAAGAGCAAGGTGAGGATTTTTATTTTATACCTTAAAATGAAAAATACTATGAAGCTATGGTTCTTAAGACAGATGACATTGGTGGGAAAGATAAACAGACAATTAAACAGAATAGAGAGCCTGAAAACAGATCTAGTCATTTAAGAAAAACTGATAGAAACTCCTGGTATTGCAAATTAGTGATTACTCACAGAGGGGAAATCGAATTTATTTCCTGTCATACTACGTATAGATAATAATTATATGTGAATTAAGGACTAAAATGTGAAAGACAAAACAACAATTTCAGAAGAAAATGCAGGAAAATATATTTATGACTTAAGATTTTGAAATATCTTGTGCAAGACCTCCTAAAACCGAGGCTTTTACAAAAGAAAGGACAGGTACTTTGACTATATTTAGATTAAGAACTTCTGCTTTCACAAAGTGTAACAAAATGAACCACAACATTTGCAATACATATAACTAACAAAAATCAGCCTCAAGAGTTTACAAAAACTCATAAAAAGCCATAGGTAAAAGATAAAAAAGATTATTAGGAAAATAAGGAAAGACATGCCTTTCACAAAAACAGGGACATGAGTGAGGGGCACCCATGAACACACACACACACACACACACACACACACACACACACACACACACAGATAGACAGAGAGACAGAGAGACACAGAGAGAGGAAGAGAGAAGATAGTCAACATATTGAAAATCAGGGAAATGCAAGAGTGACATCATCAATATTATGGCATAAGAGTTTCTAATGTCTTCCTCCCAAGAACACTAATTTACACAGTCACCCATGGATAGGAGATCCTTTGTGAAAGTCCAGGAGTCCAGGCAAGAAGCTCCAGCACACTGGACCAAAAACAAAACAAAAAAAATCCGAGACTGAATGCACCAAAAAGGGTAAGAACATTTCACTTTACCCACAACACCCTTCTCACAAGGCAGCATAATTCAGTGTCACAAAAGACCTTTTTAGCCTATGATTTTTCCTGCAAGGGAAAGTGAAAACATATGAGTGAGTGCCCAGCTTCCCAGGTACACAGAATGCTTTCAGAGACCCGTGTCTTTCCCACCTTTCCCAGAATACTGAGGTGTGCTGCGTTACTGGGAAAACTGGGGTGTAGGGAGCGGCTGTGAGACCTCTAGGTGGCCATTAAAGGGATGCAGATCCTATTAACCACCTCACAGACTCCATCAGACTCCCATGAGCTACTGAGGATGCCCTGCCTGCCAATCCCCCTAACTGGTTCATGGGCACCCTTGGTGCTCAGGGTGCCTCATCCACACACCACACCCCGCACCCTGTGGCCACTTCCTCGTGCACACTGCTGAAGGTGGCAAGAGAGCCTTTGTAGAGAAAGAAGGACAAAGCAGGAGGCATCAGGCTCCCTGATTTCAAATTTACTACAAACCTACAGTAATTACAACAGTATGGTGCTGACATAAAAACAGACGCACAGATGAACAGAAGAGAATTGAGAGCACAGAAATAAACCCACACATATATGGACAATTAATATATGACAAAGGAGTGAAGAACATGCAGTGGAGAAAGGACAGTCTCATCAATAAATGGTTTTGAATAAACTGGGCAGCCCCACGCAAAGGAATTAAACTAGACCATTATCTTATACCATACCAAAAAATTAATGCAAAATGGATTGAAGACTGGAATGCAAGACCTGAAACCATAAAATTCATAGAAGAAAGCATAGGCGGTAAGCTCCTTAACATTGGTCTTAAGGATATTTTAGTGGATCTGACTTCAGAGCCAACAGAAACAAAAGCAACAATTAACAAATGGGACTACATCAAACTAAAATACTTCTGCGCAAAAAAGGAAACCAGCATCAAAACAAAACAGCAATCTACTGAATGGGAGAAGATATTCACAAATCATATATCCAATAAGTAGTACCCGAAATACATAAAGAAGTCATACAACTCCACAACAAAAAAGTGAATATCCCATTTAAAAAAGGGCAGAGGATCTGAATAAATATTTTTTACAACGAAGAAATATAGATGGCCAACACGAACATGTAAAAATGTTCACCATCACTAATTATAGTGGAATGCAAATTAAAACCATGATAAGATATCACCTCATACTTGTCAGAATGGCTATTATCCAAAAAGCAAGAAATAACAAGTGTTAGAGATAATGTGTAGAAAAGGGAACACTGCTACACTGATGGTGGGAATGTAAATTGGTGCAGCCACGATGGAAAACAGTATGTAGAGTCCCCCCAAATTAAGAAGAAAACTATCATAGCATCCACCTATTCCACTTTTGAGTATTTATCTAAAGAATATTAAATTACTAATTTAAAAAGATATATGAACCCCTTTGTTCGTTGCAGCATTATTTACAATAGCCAATATGTGATGGATAAATGAATAAAGATGTTTATATATATATTGCTCATCCATAAAAAAGAATGAAATCTTGCCATTTGTGGCAACATGGATGGACCTTAAGGGTATTGTGATAAGTCAATAAGTCAGATGAAGAAAGTCAATTCACTCATATTGGAATCTAAAAACAAACAAACAAAAATGTATAAGCAAAATAAAACAAAACAAACTCATAGATACAAGGAACAGATTGGTCATTACCAGAAAGGATAGGAGTTGAAAGGTGGAAGAAATGAGTGAAAAGAATCATCTATGGTGATAGATGGTAACAAGTCTTTGGTGGAGATCCATTCGTACTGTACACAGATGTTGAATTATGATGTTGTACACCTGAAGCTTATATAATGTTATATGCCAATTTTACTTAAATGAAAAACAACACACACACACACACACACACACACACACACACACACACATACACACACACCCTGTATATTTTTTAGATTCTTCTGATAGAAGTTGAAGAGCTGACTACACTGGAGATGGAATGTAGTCAGCTGAATAAGACGTAACCCGGAAGGAACTGGGGTTCCACATCTATCAAAACTCATCCTGTACTAGCCACAGAAAAAGAAGCACTGGAAGGGCCATCAAATTAGGCCTAATGCCACTTGAGAAAAAAAGAATGAAAGGGGCATTAGAGAATGTAATTTATGACGACTCTCTGCAGCAGCCTAACAGTGCTGGATGGAGTACATACAGCCATTGTTGTTGTATGCCTCATCCCCTTCTCCCAAACTTCAGACAAGACCTCAACAGGCAAAGAAACGTATGACCACCGAAGAGGAAACTACCCGAATCACAAGAGAATACAAGAAAAGGACAAAACCACGAGACTCTTTCTACAAACTGAGATCATCCACTACCAGTAGTACGAACAGCAATCCGGTACAATTAAATAAAGCTAATACACCAGCGCCATCTTGTGGATGTTGCCCAACCTTCAACCCCTTTGCCACCAAGCAGAGCCTTAAACGTGCAGGAGCCCCATACCATGCATTTGTCCTAAGGTTCTGGTGATGTCCTGAACGGAGAGTCTCAGTTGCTGCAGGGCTTGGAGCAGGGAATCCTGGCTGGGCTGCCCGATGGCATTCACTGCCTGAATAAGTGCCTGGAGAGGACATTCATTCCCTCAATACATTAGCATTCACTTAAAGCCTTTTGATGTGAAGTGAGCAGCAGATCTGTGGGAATCCAGGTGAAGGGTATCCCCTTGACTATTGGACTGTTTGGTAGGACTCCCCTGGGAGTGCTCCTAAACTAGATTTGCTATGAAGTCTGCCTGAAAGGAGGATCTCTCTGGGCATCTCCCAGATAGACCCTTGGTTAGGTTTTTCTGGATCTTCCCACTAATTGCTACTTCTTATAACTCTCATGGGCATAACTATGATTATTTTCCCTTCCTTCTTCTGTATTTATCAAACATTATAATAATTTCTATGTCTGAATCTTGAATTAGGGCACCCTCAATGCTGAGCTTTGTCTTATATAAGATCATACAGATTCTGTAGAGCTTCCAGGTGCCGAGACCCCCCATTATGAAATCTTCCTTGTCTCTAGCAGTCTCTACCTTTTCTGAGCTATATTTGGAAGACCAATATTTTATTCTATATCTATTGATGGGCTAAATACACTGATGAGAAGTAAAGGAACCATATACCATGTTTCTCCAAAAATAAGACCTAGCCAGACCATCAGCTCTAATTAGTCTTTTTAATCAAAAATTAATAGTAAAATAAGACTGGGTATAATATAATATAATATAATGTAATATAATGTAATGTAATGTAATGTAATATAATATAATGTAATACTGGGTCTTATATTAATTTTTGCTCCAAAAGACGCATGAGACCTGATGGTCCAGCTAAGTCTTATTTTTGGGGAAACATGGTAGTTTCACTGTTGAGAGTGAAAGAGAATGTTATAATAATTATGCCGTGACTGCGCAACCTGCTTAGCATACAGTAAGCTTCAAAATATGCTTATCAGGGAAGGTGATAAACCTAACTCAATTATCTTTAGGCAAGGCATTAATTCTCTAGCTGCTCACCTGCTGCTCCGTCATCTTTTGTCTCATTCCTGACCTTTCTGTTAGCTCCCTGATCCCTGAAAGAATTCAGGTTTGTAATCCCCCAGGGCTAGGTAATCTCAATGATGGTTCATTTTCCTCTGAGCCTTTGCACACCAGTTCTGTCTGCCAGGAATATGTTATCTCTCTCTTTTTCTCTCTCTCTCCACCCCCCACCTATCTCCCCCCCCCCCATTACCCTTCCTTAATTCCTATATATCACTCAGGATTTAAATTTAGCTGTCATTTCCTTTGGGAAGCTTTGCCTGACCCCCTGACCCTTTAGGTCTGGATTAGGTTTTAGATGTCTTTTCATGAAACACTGCATTTCCCTCCCTTATTACCCTATACATCAACTCATTTGCCTCCCTTAGATCATGAGCTTCAGTGGTGGCCAGAATGATGTCCCCCCAGATGTTCCACTGTCTAGAACAATACTTGTTTGTTGAATGGACCAATGGTCACTTCTAAGTTTTACAGGAGTTGGGGAAGGTATTATCTCTGTGGACTAGAGCTTAGATCTCTTTCCTCAGACATAAAGCAGTAGGACAAAGCCTATGTTCATCTGCATTGATTAATTCACTGAAGGGAAAGGGACTGGGTGGGAAGTAAAGCTCAAACTGATATCTCATTTAGACCAAAAAAAAAAAGGGTGCTTTGAGTGAAAAGATACCTTAATTCCAGGTACTGCTGCTTTTTCCACCAAAACAGTCACCAGTACAAAGCCACGTAGGCTTTCTCCCCCAGGCAGTGAGACAATGGTGTCCAAGTTCCTTGGGAATGAGATGACATATTGGACACCATGAGTATGCATGACCCATAGGTCCCCTCAGAGTTAGACAACTATATATCCAGGGTAGAATCAGTGAACAGCTTTCTCCTTTTTATAGGAAAGCCCCAAGGATGAGCATCTCCCTTCAGCAACATTCAGAAAGGAAAGAGGACAGATGTACTCAAGCCCAAGTTCAACTGATCTTAGGACTTTCAAAGTCTAGCATGGCCCTGATGGTCCCAGACCACCCCCCTAGTGGAAGAGATGAAGCATAAGTGGGCAGATGTTGTTGATTCTTTATAAGGACAATCTATGGCCTATCACACCATTCCTGTCAGGAGCATACATCGTCTTAGAGCTACAATGACCACAAGCAACAGCTAATTCCTTGCTCCTTTTTTACAGATATGAAACTGGCCCAAAGAAGCAAAACAGCTTGCCCAAGGTCATACATCTCCTTAGTCACAGGAGCAGGTGGAGACCAGTTTCATAACTCAGACTAGTGCTTTCTAATCAGCAATTTTGTTTTGTTTTGTATAACAGGGTGAAACCTGGAAGACTGTTACAGAGTGATCACTTTTAAATGACCTGTGATCATATGGATTCAAATATCCCAGATGTAGATCCAGTCTACAAAACTTAAAAACTTTATTTCATGAGTCACTTCTGCCTCTAACATATTAAATATGAGAAGAGATGAGAACAAACACAAAAGAAAACTAATTCAGGAACTCCATTGTTACAGCAGTGACTTTAGTGTGAGAAATGGTGTCTTTACCCTTCCATCCCTCCATCTCCCGAGCTACACCTTTCATATGAACCCCTTTACTGAGCTGAGGTTTGGTGATGGGCGAGGCAATGTCAATTTGGAGGCTCGCTTTGCTCTTTGGGGAAAGAGGAGCCTAAGGATGTCTGGGCCAGACCCTCCCCAGGAGCTCCAGTCCATGTTACAAAATATTTCAAAGGGATTCTGCTGTAGCTATATCAGTCACTGCCTGAAATTTGACCTTTCATAGAAGTTATGGTGAAACGAGAGATCATTTTAAGATCATTAAAGAATTAGTGACTTTTTTCTTGCATTGCACTTACTTGTTTTATTATGTACAAATTGGAAAATATAGTACAGAAAATTAATTACCTAATCCCAACAAAGCAGAGGCAACCACTGTTAAATTTTGGATTGTTAATTTTTGGTACATTCTTCGAGCCTTATTTTTACATGCATTTTTGTACAGCTTATATAATATACATACATTTTGGAATGTTTTCTCTTTTTTTTTATTGTAAACTTTTAAAGTTAGCATGGATTCTAAAGTAAGTGAAGGATTTCTGAGAACTTACCTTATGTCCAGGGGTCTAGTCAAATTTCAGTGAATGACAACCACAAACAGAAAAAGAAAATAAAAGAACAAATCAGTTTGTAAACCAGATATGCCTTCTAGGGTCACATGTACACAGGCACACACTTTCATGTTCAAATGCACATGCGTGCGAGTGCACCCACACACACACACACACACACATACACACACACGTATCCAAGTGCACTTTGGCTATCACAGGCTATAAGTAGACTATGGGCCACTGTGTGACAAAGGATGAGCCAAATCTCAACTCCTATCTCAGGCCCAGAATATTTAGCCTGTGGCATCATAATAAATCATCTTACTCATTTTGTATTTTTTAATTACCACAAACTCATATTTTTGGTGTAGGTATTCTCCTACTCACCTTTTAGCACCTACTTTAAGTGGAATTTCACCCTTTCACCAAGCTTTCTCCTGAATTTTAAAGCCTAAATTGATGTAATTTCTTTGAAATTCTGAAGGGTTTATTGTTTGTGTCACTCTGACATTTGTCGTGTATTGCTTTGTTATTTAACCATTTTGGGTGTACTTTGCTTCCATTTCTTTCATTTCTTCATTGCACTTAGCTCTGTGCTAAGCATATTAAGAGATTCAAAAAAAAAAAACCCAAAAAACATTACCAAGAAGAAGAATAACTACTGAACCCCAAGGCTGTGTCTGCATCTCTGGGATTAAACTAGCCCTGCATTCTTACCCACCGAAAAAGTAGCTTTCTGTTGTTGTAATTTTTACTTTACCACCCCAGTCCAGTCATTTTCCCCTTCAACCTTCCCCACTTCTCTCTTTCTCTTTGAATCACAGACTCAGCTTATTAAATATTTGATGTCTTGACCAGAACCATTTCTTCACATATATCTATTATTTTTTTTCTGCCCAAATCCTGAGCCAGATTCAGCACCTTTCTAGGGTAATATTAGTCACCAATTTTGTTATTAAAGCAGAACTGGTCAAAGATCATAATTCATAATTATAGAAAACATAAAATCCCAGGGCTCAGAAGTCCTTAGAGAGATGAGATGGCCCAATCTCATTTTCTTCAAGGGGCATGTAAATTAGTCCTAAAGAATTTATTGTTTATGAAGTGTTTAATTCTTTAAAAGTAATTTCCCATCATTTCTGGCAATCCTGTGTTTATCCACAACCCTAATGCTAAGGAAGTTTTTTCCTCACGTCTGACTGAAATGTCATTTTAGCTATTTTAGTAAGTCACAGAAGTACTATCTCTTGCATCTACAGCCTGAAATAAATTTGAGTGTGATAATGAAGTGCAAAGGAAAATTCAATACCTCACCATTTCTACCCCATTCTATTTATTGGAATTTCTTGTCTTTAAAAACTCATGCTATTTCTTCTTTAGACAAATGCCAATATCCCCAACCTGTCAAAGGAATGATACTAATTAGGTTGAATAGACAGCAGTATTAATCAAATTTTCAATCAAACACATCTAGAGCACCTACTCTCGATTCATATGTAATCATTCATGATCACTATATAAACGATCATTTATTGAAGTTCCTGGTCCTAACTTGACTTGAATGGAGGACATGTTAGGGAATAATAAACAATTTGATGGGAAAGAATGAGTGAAACCTGATTGTGCAGGAGCTTGAAGATCAGGTTGAGAAATTCAGATTTGATATGGAAGCAAACAAATAAAAGTGGTATATGTCAATGTATTCAGAGTGAGTTGAGAGGAAAGTTTTGGGAACTGTGATTTTTGAACTTGTGTTCAAGTTCACCCATTCTTTGGCACCATATAGCAGACAATAAATATGAACATCTTTGATCACAAAAGAGCTGAAAAAGCTTTGGCCTTTCCGGTAGGGAGAATACAGACTGCCTCTTATTGAGTTTCCATCTGTTCAAATCCAAAGCACTTTCTCTTTTACCTTTCAGGATTCTTTGTAGTCCAGTTTGTCAACACCAAGTCTGAGTGGACCAGGATAGGAGGGAGGCCCAAATTCCGGGAGACTTCGACAAAAGGAAGGGCAAGATTTCTTGGTAGAACCTTTCAGATATTAATCCAGACAATTAGCATGTTCTAGAAAGAATGCAACAGAGGAACTAATCATGGCTATCTTGTATTCCACTAATCCTGTGGTAGAGAAATGACTTTGGGATGAAACAAATTATCTGAATGACCTGTACACACACACACACACACACCTCACTCTCACATTTTTTCTGTTAACAGCCTGGTGCATATATTGTTTACGAGTACAATCTGAAATTTATGTGGAAAAATACAAATTGGAACACACACATATACATATAGTATAAAATATTACCCTATATGACTATTCAGAGAAGGGAATTACCAAATGTTTAAGCATGAATTGGAGGCTAAGTTGATGAACAGGAGGAAAAAATACCATTTATCTATATTTATCTATCATCTGTCTATCTATCTATCTATCTATCTATCTATCTATCTATCTATCTATCTATCTATCTAATCTATCTATCCATCCATCCATCCATCCATCCATCCATCCATCCATCCATCCATCTATCCAGATATGCATAGATATGTAGGTGTGTGTGTGTGTGTGTGTGTGTGTGTGTATAAAACTAGGAGATTATATGTATGTGCATCTATACACACCCATACGTGTGGTTATGTGTGTGTTTATGTGTCAGTCGGGGAGAGAAATGAGGAAGATAGAACACTTCATCCTGTGTGGCAGCTGACTCTGTCAGTCGCTTCATACGTCAAACCCAATAACAACTTCAAGTAAGTCACCTCAAGACAGTCCCCATTCAACTCCTGAGTTATCTGAGGAACACTCTGAAGAGACTTATCTGCCCACAAGTCCAGAAAAACTACTCAGATCTATGGAGGGGTTCTCAATTTGCAGACAAGGCTCATCTAGATTCAAAAGAACTTATTATGCTCCCTTTCTCCCACTTCCATTTTTATTTCCCCTTAAGATAGAAGTGTTTATTAAGGAAGCCCTGCTTCTGTCTTCGTTGTCCCTTAGATGTTCAAATAGACTTGGGACAGAACTGTTTCTTAGGTAGAAACAACGAAGAGCTTTAAAGAGTTTTAAAATTCAAACTTAGGTCAGCTTCCCTAAGGAGGATAAAAGGAGGGCAGTGCAGAAGAGCGGTGTCTACTTAGTTGAAAAGTCAGAGGAGACACAAAGAAAGTAAGAGACGATCCAAGTCTGGGGTGTGGGGGGCTCACTGGGCCTGGAGTACATGGACACACCTTGAAGTTGGAGACTCTGTTCCCTGTCACCCTTCTCTACCCTTTCCCCAATTTAGGATTATGTTTTGGAGATCAGATGGGGGAGAGAATTTCATGGGATGTTCTGTCGTGTGCCTAGATTTTAAACTTTCCAATATCAAACACATGAGTTTTTAAAGTTAGATGTATTAACATTTTAAAAGTTTGAAGCAGCTCTATACTTTTTTCTCTCTCCTTTCTCACTTTCCTTTTTTCCCTCACTGGGACTCTCAGGTATTTACTTGAGAGGTAAGAGGTAGGATCAACCAGGCAAACAAAACAGGCATGGGCTGCTCACAGAACCATGGAGTACTGGAACAAGAGCAACCCTAATTTCTAGAAAAGGTACATTTATATAAATAGAAAGGGAGTAGTCATTTATACTGCAAAGAGTGGAACTGGGAGATTTCATGTCTCAAGATTCAGGTTGAAACTATAAAAGGTTATGCAAAGATTTCAGAAGAGATTTAAATGAATTACTAAGAGATAATCCAATAATTGGTAGATAGCAAGCAGTATTAAACAAAAATAAAAATTAATGCTGTAAATGTCAATGTGTGCCTCGGGGGAAAGAGGTTACGTTTGTGAAATTAGAAGGCCTTGGATTTTCCACTAACTTGCTATCTGACCTTAGATTTCTGTAATCCTCAGCTGTCTGTAAAATGGGCACAGCAAAGCTCTACTTATCTCATGGGATTGTGAAAATTGACCGAGATAAATTATGTGTATAGGAGTACAAAGTGCTGTAAAATGTAAGGTATCATTACGTATTTTATGAGATCTCAAAACTTGCTCTTAGATGCAACTCTTCAAATATTCTTGGAAGAGATTGTCAGAAAACATAGATTCAAAAAGCTACGAGTTCTAAAGAAAATGAACCTGGTAGTTCGTGGGGAAGAAAAACCCTTTCATTTCAATGAGCCCTTTGCTTTCCTTCCACTGACACCCAAAGAAAAGAACAAGAGGGACCCATTTTCCAGGAAAACACTGTGGTGCCAGGTAGAGAGTGTCTTCTAGGAGCAGCAGACCTGCCAGATGACAAGACAGGCATCTATTTGTTCTTTACCTCTTTGGGCTGTGTCTCTCCTTCCTGCCAGACATAGCCCATGGTAATAAAGCTCAGGACCAAGTGAGCCAGGCGCTGTTCCCGGTAACTCCTGAGGAACTGGCAGTTCAGGAGGGGCATCTGTTCAAGAGAATTTCCAGAGATTAGCAGTTGCAGGGGTGGGGGATGGCCATAGGGGTTCTGTGACTTCAAGAGTTCTTTGGGTGTAAGGAACGGGTTCTATTTAAATGAAGGAACAAAGAGCCTCCATGCACATCATTTCTCCCTTGATCCCAGGACACTGCAGGATAGGAGGAGATGTCCCCAGTGATATTGTTCAAGTACTTAACTGCCCCACCCAAGCCCCCAAATTGTCCCCATAGTTGTGCTGGACAGACACTGGTCTCCATCACTAAAAAGACCATGTGGTTAGAGTGTTCTAAAATAATTAGCTCTCAAGACTGTGATCATTTCTTTCACGGGAAACCCCAATGTCAACTTAGACAATCCCCTCTTTTAAAAGCATCTCTGCTGACTCGGTATCATTTAACTCTAATAACAGCCCTGTGCTGTGGGCCGAAATCCCTCCGTTTAATTCATAAGTAAAATGAGTTAGGAATTTGACCAAATCCCTAAAGGGAGGTAGCTGAATTGTGCCAGATTGTGGTTTATCCCTTGTTCAAACACTCCCCCTGGTTTATCCCTTGTTCAAACACTCCCCCTGACCCTGGCTAGGTCTCTTCACTTCTCCATGCCCGGTTCTTCCTTCTCAAGATACGTCATTGGAAGGTAGTGTCCTCACTGAAAGCAACACCTTGTACAAGAGTTAGTTATTACTGACAGCAATGCCTAAACAAATAGTACCAGTTTCTCAGTTTTGTCTGGGCCAGCCCTCCCTGTCTTGAGCTCAGGCCAGCAATCCCTGAGCTCCAGCTTCCAGACACAGCTCCCTCAACTTGCCTCCTTCCCCCCTCCCCTCCTCAGCACTACACACAGCCTGATCTAGATCTTTCCAGGTGCCCTTCTCCGGGATCCGGAGCCTCTGAAGGGGTGGCGGTGGAAGTCTTGTCTTTCCCTTTAAGCTACAGGCACCCCAAGTGGGCTGGGACCCACGGCTCCTCCTGCTCAGGCCCAGGCCCAGGGCAGCTCTCCCTTGAGCCTCTGTCACAGAATCCTTCCCCCGCTATCCACTAGGGGGCAGCCATTCCTCATCTGTCGGCATGTTTGTTCCTCTTCCAAACTGTCTCTGAGATAGAACAGCCAACTTAAAGTTCACTAGGCGTGTGTGTGTGTGTGGGGGGGGGGGGGGGGGCTGCTGAGATGTTGCATTTTAACAGAAATCAGCCTGAGAATTTAGAACGGCAATTTCATATTTAAATACTTATTCTAAAGCTTTTACTAGAGAGTCTAAGGAACAATGCTAAAAACTTCTCATATTGGATGGGTTTTCGTTTTCCCCAAAACCTCAGGACAAAACTGAAAGTCAGAGAGGGTAAGGTATTTGCCCAGGGTTGCAGAGCCAGGAGAGCTGAGCCAGGGTGCTACGTCAGTTCTGCTGACCACAGTCCTGATCCCTCAAGTTCAGCACTGTCTGATAAAAATATGAAAGCCACACAGATCATTTTAAATTTTCTAGCAGCCACGTTTTAAAAATAGTAAGAAGAAACAGGTGAAATCTGTATTAATAATATATTTTATCTAGGTCAATATATCTACAATATTATTAACATCTAATCAATATAAAATAGTGACATATTTTATGGTCTTTTTATAGTAGGTCTTCAAAATCCGTTGCGTATCTTACTTCTCAATTTGTTTTAGCCACATTTCAAGTACTCAATAGCCACAAGTGGCTATGGGCTACCTACAGTATAGTCTTAGGGTAAAGGAATAATGTCCATACTGAGAATGTTTCTCTTATTCTGGAAAATAAACTTATAAAGCCGTTTTAGAATTATTTAATGTGTACTCCATGAAAAACAAATTTACTAACTAGAATACGAGGGCACAAGTCTCATACAGTGATTATATACAGTTCTCATTTAATTCATATCGATCTTATCGATTCCAGTCGCATCATTTTCCACAATAAGTTAGGACAGCTGCATCCCTCCACCCCCCACTCTTTCATGAAGTTATGTCATACGACTGCAGGACAGTTAGAGTCATTTGTCATTATCTACATTCCTTCCCAGGAATCCCCAACATTCTGGTTAACTTTTTTTAATTTGCATAGAATTCACTCTTTGTGATGTACAATTTTGGGGGTTTTACAAATGCGTAGAATCATATACCCACCACCTGAGGACAATGCAGAACAGTTACATTATCTTCAAAATTCCCTGTTGGTAGTCAACCACTCATTCCCTCTCAATCTTTGGTAACCATTGATCTGTTTTCTGTTCTTGTTGTTTTTCCTTTTCCAGAATGTCACATGAGTGCAATCATATAATATGTAGGCTTTTGGAACTGACATGTTTCATTTAGCCCAATGTATTTAAGGTTTATCTATGCTGTTGAATAAATCAATAGCTTATGCATTTTGTTACCAAATAGCATTCTACTATACAAACATAACTCAGTGTCTTTGTCAGTTTGGGCTGCTATGAGAAAGAACCATAGACTATGTAGCTTATAAACAATGGAATTTTTTAAAAAATTTATTGGGGTGACAATTGTTAGTGAAATTAGATAGATTTCAGGTGTACAATTCTGTATCACATCATCTATAAATCCCATTGTGTGTTCACCGCCCAGAGTCAGTTCTCCTTCCATCACCATATATTTGATCCCCCTTACCTTCACCTTCCTCCCCCCACCACACTTACCCTCTGGTAACCACTAAACTATTGTCTGTGTCTATGAGTTTTTGTTTCTCATTTGTTTGTCTCGTTCTTTTGTTGTTTTTGGTTTATATACCACATATCAGTGAAATCATAGGGTTCTCTGCTTTTTCTGTCTGACTTATTTTGCTTAGCATTATACTCTCCAGATCCATCCACGTTGTCACAAATGTTCCTATATCATCTTTCCTTAACCCCAAATAGTATTCCATTGTGTATATATACCACAACTTCTTTATCTATTCATCTGTCGAAGGACATTTTGGTTGTTTCCAAAACAATGGAAATTTAATTCTTCCAATTTTGGAGGCCGGAAGTCCAAGATCAAAGTACCAGCATGGCTGGATTCTAATGAGAGCCCTCTTCCAGATGGCAGATTGCTGTCTTCTTATTGTATCCTCACATGATAACAATAGTGGCCCAGAGAGCATCCTGGGGTCACTTTTATAAGGTCACGAGTCTCATTTATGAGTCTCATTTATGAGGTCTCCCTCATGACCTATTTACTTTCCATGTTGGTCAATTTTATGTGTCAAATTGACTAAACTAAGGGATGCCAAGATTGCTGGTGAAACATTTCTGAGTGTGTCTGTAAGGTGTCTTCTACAAGAGATTAGCATTTGAACTGGTAGACTGAGTAGGTCTATCCTCAGAGGGTCTATCCTCGCCGGTTTGGGTGGTCACATTCCAATCCCTTGAGTGCCTGAATAGATAAAAAATGTGACGAAGGGGAATTTGCTCTCTGCTTGAGTTGGAACAGCTGTCTTCTTTGGGCCTTGGACATTAGCAATCCTGGTTCCTTGACCTTTGGACTCAGTCTGGAACTTATACCGTTGGCTCCCTTGGTTCTCAGCTTTCCTGTGCCTCTGTCTTTCAAGAGGCAGATCATGGGACTTCTCAGCCTTCATCAGCATGTAAGCCAATCTCTCGTAATGAGTCTCTTTCTGTATATCTATATATTTATATCATCTATCTATATACAAGGTGTGATCAAACAATACAGTGAATGTTTAAATTAAAAGAAATTATTACAGTAAAAAACACATTGCCACAAAATTGTCTGAATTTTCCTGGAAAAAGGTGGATGAGTCAAAGTCAATGAACAATTGGGGCTTTGTAAGAGAAAGGTGGTTGGCTGGAGATACGGTAAGATCAAAACTGCAAATTCACTTTTTCTATTGTTTATGCCAAATAAAAGACCCAAGAGAACAAATGGTAGTCTGTAATTTCATGTGTGGTCCTGAAAGCCATTACGTTTGCTGCTCACAACTGATTTCCAATTAATAGAGTCTCGATTTTACAGTCTCTTAAAAGTAGTTTTATCTAGTTAGATGTTTTATAAGGAATTAGAAGTATAGAGACTGGCCAAAAGCATTGTATTCATTTCTGAGGGCTGCCTCAACAAATGAACATAAACTGGGAAGCTCAAAATAATGGAAACTTATTCTCTCACAATTCTGGAGGACAGAAATCAGAAATGAAGGTGTTTGTAAGGTTGATTCCTTCTGCAAGCTCTGAGGAAGATCCTGTTCTATATTAGTCTCTAGTTCCTGGTGATTCCTAGCAAGGTCAGCCTCCATCTTCAGATGGTATTCGTCCCTGAGTGTCTGTGTCCAAACTTCCTTCTTGTTATAAGGACACCAGTCTTACTGCATTTAGAGTACGCCCTCATATAGTATAACCTCATTTACCTTGACTACATCTGTAAAGACTTTATTTCCAAATAACATCACACTCACAGGTTCCGAGTAAATATGATTGCTGAAGAGACACTGCTCAACCTAGTGGAAATGTCGGGGGATTAATTTCACTCCTGTGTTCAGCTGTTTCAACTCCATGTTTTCAGTGGACAGAAGTTCGCTGGACACTTCTGGCCTTTTCTCATTGACATTTAACATATGAGGAGTACCAGTTCAACAGGTCCTTCATTTTACTTATGGCAGTTTAACCAAATAAAGTCTGAGGAAAGCCAGATACAAAGGACTATTGTTCACAAGCTGAACTTTAATCTGCCTTCCCGCAAACTGTCCCAGATCCTCTCTTGCTTCCATGCCCTGCTACTCTGAGATGAGAGAGAAAGGCTCCTGGGGGGCGGGGGACGGGGGTCTTCTTTCTGCTTTGGTTGACATTTGGCATGAGTACTATACACTCATTTGTGGAGCTGTAGGATTTGCTTAATATGGTACAAAAATCCTTAAAATTTTTATCCTATCATCAGTATTTTCTCTTGTTTCCCTGCACTGAAGACATTTTCTTACTTTCTTCTTTTTCTTTGTATTATTTTGGTCATGATAATGACTCTTTATGTGGCAGGAAAATAAATTCTCAGGTTTAGTTAGCCATCTTTGTAGACACTGGAGACAATCTCTTACAAGGTTTCTAACCTTGTGACTACGTGTAGCAGGCATTCAATATGTGTTTTTTTTTTTTAATGAATATTTCATTACAGACAATATGTAAGTCAGTGAAAAAGAATTTTGGAGAATGGAAAAACCTTTCTTGTATCTTTGAAATCACTTGGCATTCCAAATTGTAAGATTGAGACAAATGGAAAAGAGACTAATGAGAAGTATAAATATACATTGAACACTATTGTGATATATGAAAAGGCGTTTTCAAAAGTCAGTTAGTCTTCACAACAATTCTGGGACCAGAATTTCTCTAATTTTATAAATAAAAAAAGCAGAATTACAGAGGTTAAGTAAGTTGTTCAAGGTTATATAACTACTAAGTGATAAAACCATGATTCAAACTCAGGTCTTTCTGAATCAAAATCTGTGTTCTTCCTATTACACATTCTGATTATTCCTGTGGGGTAATGTCAGTTCTCCCGGGACCAAGAAGTTTCACTGTTCCTTACAAACTCTTGGGAAACATTTCTTATCTTATCCCGTTATGACTTTAGAGGCTTATCAATTATTCCTGTAGAACCTGATCCTATAACTCATAAATTCTCTTCATTCAGCTATTCTATGAGGCCCCCATGGTAAAAGCAAGGTGGACTGACTCTTGGCAGAGGACTGCTGACCGCATGACCTGGAATGAGGACACCTGGAATTTCTATGCTTGTCTTTCCCCAGCTAAATCGTATCCATCAGCTTGCTTACAATTTCCAACCAGATTGCCTTCTTTTTTTTAAATAACTACTTGTTGAGTGCTTAATATGTTCCAGGAATTGTTTTGTGCAGGCTCTGGAAATTTTAGGGAAGCACATGTCAAATCAGGGAGAAGTCATTCTGCTCTTGAGGAAATGTGAGATAGTTTTGTCAATAAGCTCAATGGCAATGAATTGGTGTCCCTAGGTCAATTGACCCACTTTTACAATGCTGGGAAAGAAAAATGGCATGAAGGTTTCAATCAGATGGTGAGAAGGGATTACAGAGTAAAAATATATATATATATATATATATATATATATATATATATATATATATATATATATATATATATGTATACCTTGTTCACTTGAGCTCGAAGCTGGTGACTTTCAATCAAGTGAGGAAGTTTGTTGACAAGTTCCATCCAAGGCCAATAATGATCTGGAAGTTCTTTCTGCATTCAAAGTAGAAACAACTCAGCATTTTAGACTTCTCTGGGGAGCAGCTTCCAGGAGTAGCTGCTTTCAGATCCCAATCTTCTGAGAAAATTCAGGTCAATTCAGTTCAACAAATATTGAGATTTCACTGTAAACTGGGCTCTGTGCTAAGCATTGCAAATACACAGATAACTAAAATAACAATTCTTGTGCTTAAGGAACATATGGTCTACTAAAGGAGTAAAAAACGTAATCAGATATATCCCCAAATAAAGTGTTCAATTACTGATGTGTGTATAATCTTAAGAATTTGCAAAGAGGAAGAAATTGTTAATTCTATCAACTCTTTTGGGGAATTAAAGGAGTGTGTTTGTAGAAATATGATAGTTGGGGCCAGTTTTAGAGTCTGAAATTAACTTTTCCATGTGGAAATTTGAATATGGGAAGGCAGTAAAACAGAGGGGATAGCCGATAAACAGAGATAACTGTACTTTTTGGGATTACACAAAATTCAGTGTTACTAGAATATAAAGTTCAAGAGAAAGGATGATGGAAGATGAGACTAGAAAATCAGTTCAAATGTGCTTTTTTATAGAAAACATAAGAATTTTCTTTTAATGTTAGTTGGCCCTACTATTTAATTTGAATTTTAGGAAGTTAATTTTGTTTGTAGGATTTTAAGACATTCAGTTAGATTAGAAAGCCTTTGAAATACTGCTCGGGGACTAACCTCAGACAATGACAATGAATTTGAAAAGGAGAAGGCATGTATTTAAAATGCATTTTGAAAGTAAAATTTAAATGATGTAATGATTAAATTTAGAGGTGGAAGCACTAAAAGCAAAGTGATTCCTAGCCCAATAGCACCCTTTATGTGCCTACTCTGGGCCCATTGTTTAGTCAAGTAGATCATAGCATGGATTTCAGTAACCCTGAGACTGTCCCAAGAAATGGCAAACTACAACCTATTGCTGTAATTAAACTTTTATTTAAAAATAACCATGCTTATTTATTTATATTACTGCAACAGAACTGAGTAGTTGCAACAGAATCTATATGGTATACAAAGTTTAAAGTATTTACTATTTGGCCCTTTAAAGAAAAAGTTGGCCAACTCCTGAACTATCCTATGTTCTGGGCCTCATTTTTTAGAGTACAATCTGTACAGCTGAATGTTGTGTCTCTGATTTAAGAAATAGAGGAGGTGAGGATGATTTCCATGTTTATGAATTAGGTGACTGAATGAATTGGTGAGAACACAATTTGAAATAGAAATGCAGGTGGAAGTCAAAGAGAGGGCATACAGATTGTGAATTTCTTTTTAGATATATACAGCCTAAAATATCTGTAGACTGTTAAAATATGATTATATACTGGGAATTGAGTATACAGTTTGAAGTTCAGGAGAGCATTAATATTAGAAATATGCAACTGGGAAGTATAACTGTAGAAATGAGCACTGTGGTTAAAACCACAAGAATGTACAAAGTCATTTGGGAGAAGTTGCAAAGTGAAAGGAAAAGTTCAACACAGATCTTCGCAGATCAACACACTGGGGCTTATTCACAAGGAAGACAGAGAAACTGAATCAAGCAATGCAGATCAAAAAGTGAGTCAGAAGAGAATTATCCTACAAAAGACATTAGAGGCTTTCACAGAAATAGGGATTCATCAGAAAATCAAATGCATCATTATAAAGTGAAAGTAAAATTGTCCACTTTGAAAAGAAACCAAAAACTAGGAAGTCACTAACACATTAGTCTTTCAATATGTATGGCACAGAATTTTAGTTCAGGTTCCTGAAGTAGGGTTCAAATTTTAGTGTGCTGAGGAAGTAAGAAAATAGAGACCAAAATGTAAATTACTTTTTCAGAAGAACCCTAAACCATTAGCAAAGGAGAAATTTGTGTTTCAGAGCTATCTCCATTCAAGAATGACAAACTTAAGACATTTATAGTCTGATACTGTAAGAGGGAGAGATTAAAAAGCAGAGTTGAGAATGCTAGCAAGAATCAAGACAGATGTATCATAACCTGACTGAACTGGCAACTTGGTTTTTTTGTCTCATTTATGTGATGCATTCATATGTTTTATGAACAAAAATTGAATGTAGTTACAGAGACAATGGCATATCATCTTCACAAAAGAAAATCAAAGATGCAAAGTCATAATATTCAGAAGGTCTTTTAAAGTGGGTTTGAAGAAAAGAACTTGTAACTAAATCATTACCTCTGTCCTTCTTATTTTGATTCCTAGATAAGGAATCCCATCCTGAGAGTTACATTAAGCCTCCTGGATTTCTGCTTCTTGACATGGAAATTTTTAAATACTACATTTTGCCTCAATCTAGGCTGCACTCTACTCTTGTATATTTACTTTTTATTTCCCCTCAGATTGCTAGAGAAATCTTTCCTATCCTCCTCTTTTTTATACTCTCCCTTCTTTAAAAATTCCTAATGTTTGGACTTCTGTGTCACATCACAGACACAAGAAAACTATGAGCTGTGAGATCCTCTGGGCTTCAAGTGTGGTCCCCAGTTCAAGGACTTCATCATTACTTGGGAACTTGTTAGAAATGCAAATTCTGGGGCCCTACCACAGACCTACTGAAACAGAAACTTTGGAGGAGGCTCAGCAGTATGCATTTTAGCAAGACCTATAGGTGAAGCTGATGAACCCAAAAGTTTGAAAACCACAAATGTGGGAACCTTGAAAGTGATGAACAGGGGCAGAAGGATTTAAAGATATTTCACAATTCATTAAAAATGAAAAAGTAAGACCTTTTGGCTTTTCCTCTAGACACTGAAGAATGTATTGAATTATGTAAATTACCTTTTGATTGCCAGACTTTGTTTTTTAAAGTTACAATGTAGGAGACAGGATCAGCTGATGAGTTTTTCACTAAATAACGTACGTTTTGGTGTCAGTTACTACATATACCAAGGGTGCCAAAAAATTATATGCAAGTGGACACTTTGGTTAACGCTGCTCAAGCAATAGTTTGCTGTAATCAGAAGTATCTGGACACTGATGGTAACCACTTTGAGCACCTCTTGTAATTGCAAAAGTCAAACGTGACTTGCATTCATCTTTTGTTATCGGTATATATTGAATATTAAAACTGAATTTTAATACAGTTTTCCTTTCTTAAAATGTGTATACATTTTTTGGCACCCTCTGTATATCACTTTTGTTTTAAAATCTGTATACTATTATAAAATTCTATTAATAAATATTACTAATTGCATATAATTTTTCATTATTATTAAAAAGTTCTGAAACAATTATTCTTATATGTGTATTTTTAGATATTTTCTCATTACTAAGATAAATTTCTCAAAATAGATTTGCTGCACTAAAAATTCTGCACAAGAAAAGTTTAAACACTACTTCTTTATCTTCTTACAGAAAAATTACATGAATTTATAATCACATTTATAATGTGTTTTGTATATAAAGGGAGTATCAGTTTATCTATGATTCTAGCAACATTGAACATTACCAAATTTTTTTGTTTGGTCATTTTTAAAGATTTGATATGTATGATATTATTTTGATTAAAATTCTGTAATTATTAGTACTTACAGAATTTATAATTAATAATATTTAACAAATATGAAAATCACCATCCAAGAAACATACCTTTCTCAGAAATGATGATTAAAATAATGCAATCAATATCTATGGCCAGACAGACAAAAGCACAAAATTTGCAAGATAGAAAGTAAATGTAACCTAATTCCCATCTTCCCACTTAGCGATGATGACCCTTGAAAGTTTCATGTGCGGATTTCCAGAAGTTCTATGCTATCATTCTATTGTTTAAATTGACATTTCTATGGTTATCAGTGAGTTTCAATGTGTTTCGTATGTTTTCGTCTTTGCGTTTTATGTGCCTCTGTGAAACAGCCATTTATAACAGGGTAAACTTACACTTCTGGGTTTTAAAACACGTTTAGGAAGTTATGCCCATCCTGACATTATTTCTTTTAGAGTACCGTATTTGCCGGCGTATAAGACGACTGGGCGTATAAGACGA
This sequence comes from Rhinolophus hipposideros, assembly GCF_964194185.1. Taxonomy (NCBI): domain Eukaryota; kingdom Metazoa; phylum Chordata; class Mammalia; order Chiroptera; family Rhinolophidae; genus Rhinolophus; species Rhinolophus hipposideros. Next base: position 47,364,595 of record NC_138050.1, on the reverse strand, counting down.
CCCCCTAACATTTCCACTCAAAATACAGAGTTTGTTATATACTCACCGTATAAGACTACCCCCTCTTCTGCACACCTTCCACACACCAAATAACTTTCAGTTTAAAATTTGCATCATACTTCTTTCTTTTGGCTGGTGCCATGATAGGGATGATAGGGGTTTGACTGGTCGACATTTTCTATGCTGTACTGTACAATGGTGCAGTATTGTGGTTGGCTGTTGGCTGTATACAAAGCCTGATTTGATTGGTCCCTGCTCCCTGTTTGCCCGCCCTGTCACTATAGCAGTCTGGTCCACCCTTGCATCAGCATCTCCCGGGGACCTCACTAGTGCGCAAGTGCGAGCTCTTCAACATTCTAACAGGCATCATGATAGCGCAAAATCGCGAATCTTCAATGCATATGTAAAGAAATATACGGTAACCCGAATTTACCACACTCGCAAAATCGCACACAGCCGACCATACACCCAGTATGGTATCACGATTCACGATTTTGCGCTATCATACTGGGTGTATGCTCGGCTGTGTGCGATTTTGCGAGTGTGGTAAAATCGCATAACAGCAAAATCGCATAACAGCCGAGCATACACCCAACAGCGCTGCTGATGCCTGAACGGTATGTGGAATGAAGTGGGCGGGCATCGGGAGGCCACTATGGCACGGGGCAAGCACTATGGGCAGTCTATCTGAAGTGTACCTGGCGTATAAGAAGACCCCCCCACTTGGAGGCATATTTTTCGGGGCCCAAAACTCGTCTTATACGCCGGCAAATACGGTACTTCTCATTTTATTGTTGATGCTTGCATTTGTATTGTACATGTTATGACTTAGCACATATTATCTCATTATTTCCCTTTTGAAATAGAGGAAGTTAAAGCTAAGAGAAGTTGGATGACTTTTCTGATAATACACATCTGGTCAGTGTCCAGGTCAAATGTCTTCTGACTGAAAGCTCAGTGTACTTTCCAAAACCTCTTCAGAATAAACATACAGAGAATGGTGGGCTTGGGGCCAGGGTGGATAGAGGGTTGGTACAAGAGGATAGGAAATTGAAAGACATTTACATGCTTTTCTTCCACTCATTCCAATAATCGGAAGGACCAGAAGTGGGATGGACAAAAATAATAAAATATTTGGTTTTCTTTTCTTTATAAAAACCAACTTTCCATTTTATATTATTTTTTCTACACTTTTTATCTGTCAAAATATAATTTTCAAAAACGTTTTTTAAAAATTACTCATGCCAATATAAAATGTATGTCCAAAATATATTTAGCTCATTAATGAAGAAATCAGCAGGATGGTAAAGTTGTTTCAAAAGGACTTGATAAACTGAATGTTTACAGAATTTTGAAAAAAGAATGTTGAAATCAAATTTCTAGGTTAAAGACATATGGGGTCTGTGGATTACATCACAGAAATTGTGGGGTGAAGTGAGCCTCTTGAAATCTTGCCTGGAATTTATAACAAATTGAAAAGCTAAAATTATACAAAGGACTCCCTGCACAGCACAGAGTCAAAACTAAGGGATGCGCAATTGAAATCATTTAAAGGTGGGCAAATTGGGTGAGTGAGGTGGTGGGGGTAGGAGGGTAGGTGAAAGTGTTGAGACATGGGCTGCTCGTGGGCTGCAGGACGCAGGTCGGAGCTCAGAGCTCCAAGCTTCAAGCTCCAAGCTCCCTGCATTCCAGAGCTACAGCAGTCATGGGAGAGAGAAGAATCCGGACTGCTAACACTCCTGTTATGGCCCACATTCCCTCCTAAGGGATCAGCATATAACACGGCTGAACCCAATGTTCACAGCAGAGATCCCAGAGCAAAGACTGAGGGAAGAAGGGTCAGAACGGTGCTTTAAGCCCTCACTGTCAAGCAGAGGACAGAACACAGGCACAGAGCCTGGCCAACCGCTCCCTGTTCTAGAAGCAGAATGGTAGCAGTGTGAGACCAAAAAAACAAAATATGTATAGTTCTGAGAACTACAGCTCCACATACACAGACTTACAGCCCAACTAATTCTGATGCAAGAGAAGGAAACTTAGGTTCAAGAATAACTGTGCCAGTAGTCGCCCCCATTGCTCAGAACTACCTCTCACAACCCACACCACCCCTGCTGCCACCTATCTGGGTGGATTTCTGCAGGGGTAAACAGAGTCCCAGAAACACACAGGTTCTGAATCTGGTTACAGGAAGAGCTTTGGGACACAGAAGCTTTCCACATACCCCCATGGAGGTAATGCCCCGAGACCCACGTGATCTGCTCTCAGAGGAGAAGCCCACCTTCCAGGGAACCTCCTTGTCATGTGAGAAGCTAGAATGGTACAAGAGAAAAATATAACACTACAGCATTAAAGAGAATAAAAGGCTGCAATGGGAGAGAAAACAACAAAAACAACAACAAAACATTCCACCAACACCTACTGGAAAGCAAAAGAAAGACCTCTTCCTGATGCAGAAGCCACTCTTATAGCTGCCTAGGAAGAGAAATCATAATTCATTAATTGCCATGAATAACCAAGTAATAAGGCTGCTCAGAAAGAAAATGAAAAGTCTCCAGAAAATGAATTTAAAGACATGGAAATATGTGACTTCAATGACAGAGAATTCAAGGTTGCAGTTCTGAGAAAAAAAAAACCTCAATGATGTGCAAGAAAACACAGATAGGCAGTTTAATGAACTCAGAAATACAATCAGAGAACAAAATGAACATTTTACCAAAGAGATTGAAATTTTAAAAAAGAACCTAAAAGAATTTCTGGAGATTAAGAACTCAATAAAAGAAAATGAAGAATGAAATAGCCGGCTTAGGTAATAGAGCTGATGAGATGGAGGAAAGAATCAGTGACATTGAAGACAGAAATCTGGAAATGACAGATGGAAGAAGAGAGAGACTTGAGAGTTAAAAGAAATAAAAGAACTCTACAAGAACTTTCTGACTTCATTAGAAAGAGCAACATAAGAATAATAGTCATACAAGAAGGAGAAGAAAGGGAGAAGGGAACAGAGAGTATGTTCAAATAAATAGTCAAAGAGAACTTCCCAAATTTGGGAAAAAACTGGATCCTTGAATCCAAGAAGCAAATAGAACACCTAATTACCTCAACCACAACAGGCCTTCTCCAAGGCACATTGTATTGAAGCTGTCAAAAATCAACGACAAAGAAAGAATCCTCAAGGCAGCCAGGGAAAAGAAGATGGTATCCTACAAAGGAAAACCCATTAGATTATCATGAGATTTTTCAGCAGAAACTCTACAAGCCAGGAGGGAGTGGACTCAAATATTCAAACTATTGAAAGAGAAATTATAAGCAAAGAATAATATACTCAGCAAATATACCTTTTAGATATGAAGAAGGAATAAAGACCTATCCAGACATACAGAAACTGAGGGAATTTTCTAATACAAAACCTGCACCACAAGAAATACTGAAGAATGCAATTTGACCTGAAAAAAAAAGCAAAAGAATACAAAACCATGAGTAGTATTATGAACAGACAGGCAGAAGCAGGAAATGAAAGCCTTAAACCGAATAGGACACTATACACTTAAACATAACATACAGGGTAAAGAAGAAAAAAAAAACACTTAAAAAAAAAAAAAGAGGAAAAAGACCACTTGCTACTGCAGTGCGGAAATCAACTTACAGCATAAATAGGGATAATTTGTGACAACAAAAACAAAAGGGAGAGAGTAAAGGTCTGAACTGGCAAAGGGGAATGGAGAAATGCAGCATGCTGAAGAAAATGGAATGCTCTAAATATGAAACTTTCTTTTACTTTCTTTTTTTTTTTTTTAATATTTTATTGGGGATGGGGAACAGGACTTTATTGCGGAATAGGGTGTACTTCCAGGACATTTTTCCAAGTCAAGTTGTTGTCCTTTCAATTTTAGTTGTGGAGGGTGCCGTTCAGCTTCAAGTTGTTGTCCATTCAGTCTTAGTTGTGGAGGGCGCAGCTCAGGCTCCAGGTCCAGTTGCCATTGCTAGTTGCAGGGGGCGCAGCCCACCATCCCTTGTGGGAGTGGAACCAACAACCTTGTGGTTGAGAGGATGCACTTCAACTAACTGAGCCATCCAGGAGCTCAGCGGCAGCTCAGCTCAAGATGCCGTGTTCAATCTTAGTTGTAGGGGGCGGAGCCCACCATCCCTTGAGGGACAAGAGGAATTGAACTGGCAGCCTTGTGGTTGAGAGCCCACTGGCCCATGCGGGAATTGAACCGGCAGTCTTCGGAGTTAGGAGCATGGAGCTCTAACCGCCTGAGCCACCGGGCCAGCCCCAAAACTTTCTTTTACATAAACTTAATGGTAACCACTCAAAAAAAAAAAAATCCAGAACTGAAATATGTAACACACAAAAAAATAGAAACAGAGGAGAAAATCATAGAATACACCACACTGAAATAACAGACAGCAACAAAAAGGCAAAGAAACAATGGAGACACCGTCCTACCAGAAAACCAAAGATGAAATGATAGGAAATCCTCATATATCAATAATCACCCTAAATGTAAATGAATTGAATTCAGCAATAAAAATGCACAGAGTAACAGATTGGATCAAAAAACTAATCCCAACCACATGATGCCTCCAAGAGACACATCTCAGCTATAAGGCCAAATATAGACTCAAGTGAAAGAGTGGAAATTGACACTCCAGGAAAATGGTATTCAGAAAAAATCAGGTGTAGCTATACTTATATCAGCTGAAACAGACTTCAGGACACAAAAAGGTAACAAGAGACAAAGATGGATATTTCATAATGATAAAGGGGACTATACAACAGGAAGACATAACAGTCATCAATATTTATACCCCCAATCAGGGAACACCGAAATATACAAAGCAACTGTGAACAGAACTAAAAGGAAAAATTGACCAAAACACAATTGTAGTAGGAGACCTAAATATATCACTGACAGCTATGGATATATCATCCAAACAGAAAATAAATAAAGAAATATCAGCCTTAAATGACACATTAGATGAAATGGACATAACTGATACTTATAGAGCACTTCATCCTAGAACATCAGACTATACATTCTTTTCTAGTGTATATGGAACATTCTCAAGGGTAGACCATACACAGGGACATAAATCTAGCCTCAGCAAATTTAAGAAGATTGAAATCATACCAAACATATTCTCTGATCACAAGGCTTTGAAATTGGATATCAACTGAAAAAAAAGTCAGGAATAAACATAAATGTGTGGAGATTAAACAACATGCTTTTAAAGAATGACTGGGTCAAAAAGGAAGTAAGAGGAGAGATCAAAAGATACATTGAAACAAATGAGAATGAAAATACAGTCTACCAAATTATTGGGATGCAACAAAAGCAGTATTAAGAGGGAAATTTATATCGTTACAGGCCTGTCTCACGAAAGAAGAAAAATCCCAGACAAATAACCTCACATTACACCTTGAAGAACTCAAAAAAGAAGAATAAATGAACCCAAAGTTAGCAGAAGGAAGGAAATTACAAAAATCAGAGCAGAACTAAATGAAAGAGAGAACAAGAAGACAATAGAGAAAATTAACGCACCTGAAATCTATGTAACTTTACTAACAATTATCACCCCAATTAACTTTAATTTAAAAAAAAGAAAAGAGAAAGAATAGAATGCCAGAAAAATTGAGAAAATAGTAAATCAGGTGAGGGTAATTTGACTCTAGAGAGATAGAGCAAATGGTTGGAGATTAGCATGAAAAATGGGAAAGGGTTTTAAACAATTGTTCTCAAAATTAGCTAGCGATTACTGCTTATTCTTAGGACAAGATCGGGGAATTTTGTGCAAATCACTTAGTTTGAATTAAAACACTGAGGGTAGAATAGTCACAGAAGTTTTATGTATTAGTTTTATTTACAAAGAGAGGAAATTGAAATTAATCAAAATTTCATGCCATTTAATTAATTTAATTAATTAATTTAATGCCATTTAAGTTTCAGTGTTATATCTTATAAGTGGGATTTAATGTAACCATTAGAATTGTTTTATTAAGGCTGATTAGTTTCAGGCAAACACCAAAGGTATTTTGATTTAGTGGTGGAGTTATGAATAATGAATTTCACATTTTTAAACATTTCCAATTTTTATTAAATATACTTAGTAATTTAGTAATGAAATAACCACTGCTATAATACTTTTTCATAAAAATATTGAGGCTAATAATTAGCCACCATGCCTCAGTAGTCTTCTAATTTCTAAAGATTAATAATAAACTAAATAATCAATAAAGAAAAATGTGAAGTAAGGTTTCAAACAGTGGATTATCGATTTATGTGACTCATTCATCCTTGAGATTACATATAATTGAAAGATTTTTTTATCAATAATAGGGCCATAAGATTTATTAAAGGCAGTTGGGTGATATTTATGATAATCATATGTCTCAAAATCAAATGAAGACACATAGTGTGATAATATTGGCATACTTATGGTATGAAATAGAATTCTATTCCAAATTGGTCATGATTTAGAAAAACTGGTCGGTACGGTCCTCACTTATCCTGTTGTCAATAAGATCCAGTGCTCAGGCTGTCCTAGTGTTTAGTTCTAGACTCAAACTAAAGTGTCAGAATTATAAGGGGCTTTAGGTAGTAGTCATATCTCCCTTTCACTGATTTCTTACTTTGATACTCACAGCATGTCCCGGAAGTATCATCCTCACATAAGAAAAATAAGGTTCAAAGAGATTAAATATGGCTCGTTAGTTTTAAAACTGACAAGAGATCTATCTGGAACTCAAACTCAAATCAGTATGACTATTATAGTCTGCCTATGCCTTAATCAGAATTTGTCATATTGACTATCTACTGTGTATTTCTCAGCTAAATTAATGTATAAAATTGTCTTAAAGGAAAGATTCTCATGAGTTTCAGAGAATAATTTCCCAAGGATCTAAAGACCACTGTTGAAAAACAAAATGAAGAAAAAATAATTGAAATTGTATGGAAGTGTCTTTCAATTGCCAAGTTATCACTGAAACATAAGATTTTTGTTTTTCTATCTAGTCATATTTTTGTATTTCTTAGTACTTATGCACTCTCAAGAATATATCTTTGCTACTCTTCCCTGTCCCCACTCCACAGTCCATAGTTTCAAAATCATGATTCTAGTTCATCCGTTTACATTTATACAGAAGACTCCTTTCCCTCTTAACTGTGGTTTCATAATTACTGTTGTCACATATGAAAAACAAGGCTGGAGCCCGAGCTCAAGTGCACTAACTTAGTTGCCTAACCTTTGCCCATACTGTGTCTCATATTCTAGCTTTCCTCTGACTTTAAAGCTACACTTTAACAGCATAGGAAGTGATTTGTCTTCAAAATATTGATGTCATATTGGTGAATCTGAGTTAACATTATGCTGACAAAATTCGTGAATTATATTGAACTGTGTCGCGTGTCTCTTTGACCATTTTATATTTTGCATCCTCACTTTTCATTGTTCTCACCCTCTCTTGGTTCAGGACAAGACAATGTTTTAGCTTTCATTGCCCAGGTACCTGCCTCCCTGTAACCCTTTATCTTTTTTATGTCACTCCTTGCAGTGGGTTGAATGGTGCTATTCCATACCACACTCCCCCCGCTGCCCCGACCATCCTCTCAAAAAAAAAAAGATATGTCTACTTGGAAACTGTGAATGTAACACTATTTGGAAAAAGCGTCTTTGCTGACGTAATTTAATTAATGACCACAAGACAAGATCATCTTGGATTAGAGTGGATCCAAAGAAAAGGGTCCTTATAAGAAAAGACATAGACAAGAGAGGAGCAAACACAGACACAGGGAAGGTCATGTGCATATGGAGGCAGAGAGTGGAGTCATTCCACCACATCAGCCATGAGAAGATGGCCCAGAAGGATTCTCCCCTAGAGCCTTTGGAGCGAGAGTGGGCCTGCCAACAGCCTGATTTCAGTCTTTTGACTTCTAGAACCCTGAGAGAACAAATTTCTGCTGTTTCAAGCCATCCAAACTGTGGTAATTTCTTACACTAGCCTGAGGAAACTAATACACTTCTTGAGCCTCATTTTGACTGAAAGTAGCAGGTATGTATTTTCCTGTGCCCAATTTTTTCATTCTTTCTTAGGATCTGTCGTCTCACCTCTCTCCGTGGCAATTATTTTTCTATTCTTCCTTCTATGCAGCTGGAGTCCACTGCTTCTATCAAATGCTTTAAATTTCTACAGGAGAGTATATACGTATTTATTTTTTTCCTAAATGGTTGCTTGATCACTATAAAGAATAAAGTTCCTCGCATCCCTATGACTATTTGTACCAGTCCTTTTCTTCTGCTCCATGGTACATTTAACATTTCCCCTTTCCTTTGTTTTTGTGTCTGAACTGCTTTCAAGCACTTCAAGTTTCTCATAGCCACGGCCTCTTTATTTCTACAGCCAGCCTCTTAAGTGGAGCCTCTGTCCCCAAACTCTCAACTGGAGCTGTATGTATTCTGTGTTTTTAAAATACTGAGCCACTTAGGCTAGAGATTCTGAATTAACTGTTCAGGATGAGGCTCTGGTGTCAGTATTTTTTAAAGCTCCCAAACTCATTGTGGTGTGCAGTTCAAAAACCACTGCTCTCATCGACCCTGCACTTAACATTCTGCTAGGAAAATATTCAAATGCCAATTCCATCATGTCATTGACCGGACATGTTGAAATTTGAGTTCCTGAGCTTAACTTTTAAGGACTCTCAGTTCTACTCCAATCTAATTTCCTACTATAATCTACTTGGTCCCTTCCTTCCTGATAAGCTAATTTCCTCATATTCTTTATGTCTAAAGAAAAATTATCTGCCCCCCACCACCCAAATGCTTGCACACATGCACACACACACATAATCTGGCAAAAAAAATTGTAGCATATTTAGGGACATGAGTCTTAGAGGTATACATTTTCCACACTAAAACATTGGATCCAGAAAATGTTTGGGAGTTTATAATAAGAGCACGGTAAAACATTGAAACCAAGTCAACCACTTCTCCGAAGCAGAACGTTTGCTTATTTATTAGCTTGACATTGTTTTCTGTGGAGAGACTTTGAAGTAAATATTTACAAGAAGCAACTAAGCTTGCAGAAAGAGCATCTTTGGGCTATTGACATGAAGGAACAGCCTTCCCATCACTTGCTTTAAACAAAAGGAAAGCAAAACCTATTTGTGCCCTTAGCAATGTCAATGACCAAAATTTCCCCTTCTGATCAGATATAACACAGCTGGCTCCTGGTGATGCTGTAATACAGTCTCATGATACCAGTAAAGATTCTGATGGAAACTTACTTCCCCACCTTTTTCCAGAAATGGAGATGTTTACACTTTTTACACAGATGAGACAAAACTAAAACTGAAACAGAACTATATTTTTAGACATCTGGCATGACTATGAAACGTAGAACCAGTTTGCCAGGGAATTTTTTTTTTTTCGCCAGGGAATTTTTTATATGAGCCCACGAATGGAAATTTCTTCTTGTAGTATCCACTGACCAAATCACAGGACAAATATGGTCTGACTCAGTACAGCACCAGCACTTGATGTTGTTATGATTTTTCATTTATAAAAAAAGAAACAGCAAAGAGGGGGACTCAATCACTGTGGCCCTCCCAAATGTTTATATACTTTATAATATTATTTTTCCTCAGCTCAGTGTATGTATTTAATCCCAATAAGAGCATGTTGGCCTATCGGCCTTTTTCTCCTTGTGAACTAGGGGTGATGGGAATATTTCTGAATCAAGTTACACACACAGAATGGAGCTTTTAACAAGCTCTGAACTGAAGGTCAGGAGAATTGACTTCTTAGTCCTTACATTACATTTATCAAAGCATTTTCATTCTCCATAGCAATCCAGTGGATGAGGGTGGTACTAGATCTCCATCCAGTAGATGTGAAAACTAAAGGTCAGGTAATACTTGTGATTCACTCTAGGTCCCAAGAGTTATTAAGTGCAGGTTAGGGTGACTGATGTGTTCTAGTTTTTTCAGGATTTTTCTGGTTTAGCCCTGAAAGTCCCACATGTGCGAGCCCCTTCAGTTCCTAGTAAATGGAGAATCTTGGTCACCCTAACGGCAGTGTCAGAGAATATAGTCCAGTACTCTGGGCTACAATCCTACTCTGCCTAACACCCTGAAGTTATTATTTTTAATGCTCAAGTTACTTGCAGATTTTGGACTTGGTCTCACAACTAACAGTTCTACAAGGGAGCATTGGGACCAGAGAATGGATCCTATCTTCATCTGTATTCTGCTAGTAACACTCAGAAGTAAATAAGGATCAGAGTAGGTATTCAATAAATGCTCATTGAGTTCCAGACCATTGCTTAATCACAGTTAAATGGCAAATTAGGCCTGTGGGAGGAAAAAAATTGATCTAGTAAATTATTGCAATGATGGCAACATTAGATCCTGAGGTTTTAACTGAGTGGTCTTGGCCTTTATTTATGATGTAGTAGAAAAAAATGTCAAGAGTCCTGAGTACTAGTTCTGCTTTCACCACTGATATGACTTTGGGCAAGCCACTTCTTCTGGATTCCAGCTAATCCAAATGCAAAAGGTGGGGGTTGGGACTAAATGCTTCTATGAATTCTTGCAGTTTTAACATCATAGGCCTCAGATACATTTGGAAAAGAAACAGTGTTGATAAGAGTTAATTAATAAAATCGAATTACATTACAGTTTGAACCTTAAGGAGAATTAAGAAATAGGTACTGTTCTTTCTCAAATTTTCCTTCCTCTTCTCTATGAATATGTAATCCCTCCTACCATCACTGAAAGCACCCAAGGTCCCTGGTGTTCTCTTTTCTGTCCCACTAGCAAGTCACGATAAACTGATTTGCCCATAGAATTGATCTCTATCTAAGTTCTGTCTGTTTCTTCATAACTACAGATTTTCTCATAACTTTACTGAACTAACAGTCTATTACAAAAAAAACCTGGCATTAAAACATTCCATTTGAGCTATCTTCTGCTGTAGCTATCACTTCTCTTTTGTTGGTAATTATGCTTTGTATTATTTCTAACAACAAACAAACAAACTAGCATCTCAAGAAACCTATTCTGACCTGATCAAAGGCTCTATCCTTACCAGAGGATTAGGAAGAAGAAAGCCATAATCTTCAGAAATGTGAAATCTTCCTAAAGATAGTGACGGTGTTGTCTTTAAATTCTGACTTCGCAGTTCCATAGCTTTGTTTGAAGTATCTGCACTGAAGCTGTTCTTGAAGAGAGACAACTGCTCCAAATATATAAAAAATCCAGGTTAAGGGAGCTTCAGAATCACATGCAGGTAGTTGCACAGTGTCTCAGTGGCACTGGAGAATGTTGTCCCGAGGTTGAATTCCAGAGTGCCATGGACTTTCTCTGACACGAGGTTGAGTAAACAGTTAGACTGCTGATTAAAACAAACAGGCAAACAAAATCACCTCAGGAAAAAACAATCTTTCCTTTTATCCCCCCATAGATATGCAATATGAGAAGATTGGTTTTAAATCCAGAGAAAAATTTGTTCTACTTTGGAAAGGAGGGAAATGAACCATAACTTTTGTCATGGCTTATCCCAAATACCCTGACAGGGTAATCTGATCCAGGATGACCTTTGACAACTGGGTATTTATTCCAAAGAAGCAAACTATTTAAACCAGAAGTTAGTTACATGTAGAGAGATATTTCAGTGATTGGTGGTGAGTAGGGTAGGGAGGAGGACTCTAAATGCATATTGGAACTTCAGAAGTGTTCTGTACATCATTTGAACAATATATATTCTAAGATTATAACTGCTTCGATTTACTTTAAGAAATAATATTTCATAATTTAAAAAAATCTTTGATCACATCAAAGGAGGACATATATATATATATATTTTTTTTATTATTAATTAATTTATTTATTAGTTTCAGGTGTACAAAACAAGGTAATACTTAGACGTTCATCATTTATATCCCTCATACTGTGAACCCCCCTCCCCCCATCCACTATCCCTCCGACCTCACACTGAACCATCACATTATATATATAAAATTATAGTTGGCATTCATTAATGTTTAGCTTCTGATGTACAATGCCATGATCAGGTATCCACAGTATCCCTGAGGTGGTCTCCCAAATAGGACGCATGTCCATCGGATACCCAACAAAATCTTTACAACATTATAGAATACCTTCCCCAAATTAATTTTCAAAAGAAAAACCCTGAGGCCATCTTGTGGTTACCAGCTGCTTCCAAATCCCTTCACCTTTCCCCTTATCCCCAACCCCCTCCCACACACCCATCTAACCACTCTCGGTTTTTTCTCTGCGTCCCCAAAACTGACTCTGATTAGTTCATTCACATAGTCTTTTCTTTAGTTTCCATATATAAGTGAGATCATATGGTACCTGTCTTTCTCTTTCTGACTTATTTCACTTAACATAATGTTCTCTAGATCCATCCATGTTGCTGCAAATGACAAGATTTCTTTCTTCTTTATGGCTGCGTAATACTCCATTGTATAAATGTACCACAGCTTCTTAATCCAGTCATCTACCGATGGGCATTTCGGTTGTTTCCATATCTTGGCTATTGTGTAAAGTGCTGCAATAAACATAGGAGTGCATACAGATTTTTGAATTGGAGTTTTGGATTTCTCCGGGTAGATGCCCAGGAGTGGAATTACTGGATCATAGGGTAGTTCCATTTTCAGATTCCTGAGATACCTCCATACTGTTTTCCATAGTGGCTGCACTAATCTGCAGTCCCACCAACAGTGCACTAGCGTTCCCTTTTCTCCACATCCGCGCCAGCACTTGTTGTTTGTTGATTTATTGATAATAGCCATTTTGACTGGAGTGAGGTGGTATCTCATTGTGGTTTTTATTTGCATTTCTCTGATGGTTAGTGAGGTTGAGCATTTCTTCATATGTCTTCTTGCCTTCTGTAAGGACATATATATTTTTTAAGTTTAACAAATGAGGTAGGGGATACTAACAAACTTGAGAAGAACCTAACAGATCATTTGATTTAACCTTCTACTTTTATCAAACATCTTTTGAGAACCTATCAATGAGATGGGTGATTTTAACCTATGAGGTAGGTACAACCAGATCCATTTTACAGATTAGTAAACTGAGACATACCCATGTGCATAACTCTGTCCACTGTCACCTCACTAATTAATAGTATAGGAAGGACTAGAGCTAAGGTATCTTGATTTCCAAGCCTTTGCTCTGTTCACAAGGTCAGGCTGCCAGGCTGTCTGTCAAAGGTGCCATCACGGTTTGAATTCACTTCAATATACAGTGATATGTTTCAGGCCGTAGATTTGCACTGTGAGAATTCTGAAGACTGGATTTTGCCCAGTGGACCCTGAACCTAGGTGATCAAGTTGTAAACAAATTTATTTGGGAGTTGATTATCTATCCATATGTTCTCCTTCCTCCCATCCTCAGTGTTAAATATGAAAGTTAAGAGCAGGAAGTGCTCTGATCATTCACAGTTCTCATGGACATTTCAGCTTTGAAGTTTATATGTCAAAAGTAGCCTAATTGATTTATGGATCATCAGACACCTAAACAGCCATGCTCTATTATTTACTTCCCCTCAACCCAATATCCAACCAGTTCAGTGTCTTATGCCTCCCAATGCAATTTCTCAAACTTTATATGTGTAATCATCTTCTTTCCTTCAATCTCAAATAAAAAGATGACCCAGTTATTTTTGTTTATGTTAGTCATGTTGTTTTTCGTTCAGTCCTCCTGTACCCTCTCAAGAATTTATGGTAACAATGTTTTGTGATGAATGAATGAGAAACTGTAAGTAAAACACTTTATAGATAATAGTAAAACCTATTTTTCTCATGTTCTTTCCCCCTCATTCTGGAAATCCTTTTTTAATGTTGTGTTTTTCTGGTTTGATTTCCTACCATGCTGACTATATCGTTTCTGTTTCAGTTGCTGACTTTTTTCTATTTCAGCCATGAACATGTAAATATTTGCCGTGTAATTATAACCATTTCTCTCCCTCAGTGTTCTTAAATATTTCTATCTGATCTTATCCGTTAATGTTATGTCCAGGTTTCCAAGTCTGCATATTCAATCTTGACCTTTTCACTTCCCAAGATTTGACACCATGGCACTTGTGGGTCAGTAGACACCCCAGGTCCTGCCATAAAGCCAAATAAGAGCTCTTCACTGTATACAAGATTTGACAATTAAGTTCATGAAGTTGTTACAATGATGTTGCTAACCATTTTTGACATCAGAGAGATTATTCATTATGAATTTGTACCAACTGGACAAAGAGTTAACAGGTTTACTATTTGGAAGTGCTGAAAAGGCTCCGTGAAAAAGTTAGATGACCTGAACTTTTCACCAATAATTCATGGCTCTTGTATCACGACAATGCATCAGCTCATATGGCACTGTCTGTGAGGGAGTTTTTAGCCAGTAAACAAATAACTCTTCCTACTCACCTGATCTAGCCCCCAATGACTTTCTTTTTACCCAAAGATAAAGGAAATACTGAAAGGTAGATATTTTGATGACATTCAGGACATCAAGGGTAATAGCTCTGATGGCCATTCCAGAAAAAGAATTCCAAAATTGCTTTGAAAAGTGGACTAGGCGCTGGCATCAGTGCATAGCTTCCCAAGGGGAGTACTTCAAAGGTGACCGAAGTGATATTCAGCAATGAGGTATGTAGCACTTTTTCTAGGATGAGTGCATGAATTTAATTGTCTGACCTCATATTACATAAAATTCACATCTCCTTGGCCTGGCATTCAAGGATGTCCAGCACTTGACCCCCAACACCTTTCTAGCTGTGCAAAATTCTACAATAACCTTGGACCTCTTTCACATCACTTCAAATTCTACCTGGTTAATTGTTATTAATGTATTTGTCTCATCTTGTCTGTTGGATTGTAAGCTCCTTGAAGAACCCCTATCTAACTCGCCTTTGTATTTTTCTTTAGCAGCAAGTCCAGTGTCTGGAGCTCAATAACGTTTGTTAAATGAATGATCTCTCAGAGTCTTATTTTGGATCCTATAATTTTAGAACTGTGAGTTAATGTGAGGTAGAAGTTTCTGCTAGTCTCTGTGTTCTGCTTTAGGCCCAGCCCCTGCAGTGAGGAACATAGTGGCTACACCCTTCATGAAGCTCTGCTTTGCATGTTTCTTATTTATCAAGAAGAAATAGCTAAACATCATTGTGCCCAGCAACTTTCTCTCTTAACAGTGGGGTTTTGAGTTTCAGAGTTCTGGGTTCTAAATTAGTTTTCCCATGAATCACAATAATATCAGTACACAATAAGCGTTCTATTTCTCTTAGACTATGTATTAGGACCTTTTGGAAATGAATGAAAGAGTACTCAGAAAACAAAGAAAGACATTCACAATTGAAATATTAGGAAATCATTTTTGTTTAGTGGTGGCAACATCAGATATCATCAGTTTCAGAATGATGAAGTCCAAAATCTGAATTATCAAAAGCAATCAGCACAAACTGTACTTGTTCACTGAGACTATTCTTGTGCAGCTCATTCATTACTTCATAAATTCAGTGGGACTTCTTGATTATTTCCTTGATTAACTACTCAGACATCTGGGGGTTGGCTTACTTCTTCTTCTTCTTTTTGTTTTTAAAACTCTCTTCCTCTTTTGGCTTCTCCTATGGTGTCTATTACTTCTTGTTTGAGCGTACTTAAAAATAATAAGGAAAAAGCTAATAGTTAACATTCACTGATTTTTCTTCTGTGCTGAGTCCTAGGTAAGCATCTTCCACAGAATATCTCATTTAATCTTCACAGTAGCCCTGTGAGTTAGGTACTATTATTATTCCCATAATTCAGTTGAGGTAACTGCATGTTGGACAAGGTAAGTAAAAGCCGAAGGTCATATTTTTTGTAAGTGGTGGGGTCAGGCCTGGAGTACAATCTGACTTTAAACTCATCACTCTTAACCACTAGGGCCATGACCTCCCTTCTTTGTTTATTATCTCCTATTGTTCTGGTTACAGTTTACTGTTGGTGATCTCCACAGCTCAGTCCTGACTTCCCTCCCTTCTCACTTGGTTCTTTGTCCCTGGGACATCTCATTTATTTCAAGATGTCAGCCATCATCTCTAGACTGATAACTCCTAACATTATTTCTACTTGAATCTCTCCTGTCTTCTTTACTTCACTGCTTTTATAGAAGCTTCACGTGGAAAATCTAACACATCAAACATATACTGGATATCTTCCTTTAAGGCAGAGGCGAAGACTTATAAGACCTCCAGCAACTAGCTCAAGGTCTTGAGCAGAGAGCCCACTGCCTAGTGAAAGATCCAAGCTGTATTTGTCACTTATTTTCTTACAATAAGAACAAAGCTCCTTTTCTTCATCTATTCCAAGTCTTGGTGAATTAGTATCTCTCAGAACTGGCAATGTAATTTGAGGGGTCTAATGAAGAATGAAAATGTAACTATCTTTTCTCAAAATTATTATGTATTTCAAGACACTGACAGTAGAGCATTAAGCCAAGTATGAGGCCTTTTTGCATGCAGGACCCTATGCCACTGCAGAGGCTGAATGTCCATTAAGCTGGCCCTAGTACCTCTGCTGCCACAGTTGACCAATTAGAGACCTGAATGTCATCTCTCCATCACATCCAACAGAACACCAATCTTGCCAGTCCTACTGCCTGAATATTTCTCATGTTTCCCTTTATCCTCAATCCCAGTGCCATTCTTTTCAATCTCTTGCTATTTACTATTGAAATATTATATCATAAGAAATCCCTAACTCATCTCTCTGCCTCAGATCTAATCCCATAATACTTGGTAATCATTTTAGACATGGATTACCTTTATAACCTTCAGACTCACTGTCCTGCCTTTAATATTACGCCCTATTTTATTCCACCCCTGCCCGAGTCATTTAAATATTTATTTAAATGGGCAGCCTTATTTAAATATTTTTCAAATATGCAAATATAATAAAGTCATTTCTCTGCTTAAAATCTTTCCCTTTGTTTTCAGGATAATTAGAAACCTCTTCAATGCATGGCCCTTGAAGACAATACTCATATATGGTTTCACTTCACCAACCTACCACTCTTAGTTTTCTTTTTTTTTTTTATTAGTTTCAGGTGCACAAGACAAAGTAATACTTAGACATTTATCATTTATAGCCCTCACACTGTGTGAAACCCCTCCCCCATCCATTATCCTTCTGACATCGCACCGAGCCATTACATTTCCACTGTCTCTATTTCTAACGCTGTACTCCACTTCTTTTAAGTATATACATACATACATATAAAATTATACATATAAAATTATAGTTGGCATTCATTATTGTTCAGCTTCAGGTATACAGTGCAGTAATCAGGCATCTACATCATCCCTGAGGCAGTCTCCCAAATGGGACACTTGTCCATTAGATACCCTACAAAATCTTTACATTATTGATTACGTTCCTCAAATTAATTTTCAAAACCCCGTGGCCATCTTGTGGTTACCAACTGTTTTCTAATCCCCTCACCTTCCCCCTTATCCCCACCCCCCGCCCATCTAGCAATCCTAAGTTTTTCCTCTTTGTCTCCAAAATTGTTTCTGATTAGTTCATTCACTTATTCTTTTCTTTAGATTCCACATATAAGTGAAATCATATGGTATTTATCTTTCTCTGTCTGACTTATTTCACTTAACATAATGTTCTCTAGGTCCATCCATGTTGTTGCAAATGGTAAGATTTCTTTCTTCTTTATGGCTGCGTAATACTCCATTGTATAAATGTACCACAGTTTCTTAATCTAGTCATCTACCGATGGGCATTTTGGTTGTTTCCATGTCTTGGCTATTGTGTATAGAGCTGCAACAAACATAGGAGTACATAAGGATTTTTGAATTGGAGTTTTGGATTTCTCCGGATAGATACCTAGGAGTGGAATTGCTGGATCATAAGGTAGTTCCATTTTAAGATTTTTGAGATACCTCTATACTGTTTTCCATAGTGGCTGCAACAATCTGCAATCCCACCATCAGTGCACAAGGGTTCTCTTTTCTCCACATCCACGCCAGCACTTGTTGTTTGTTGATTTATTGATGATAGCCATTTTGAGTGGGGTGAGGTGGTATCTCATTGTGGTTTTTATTTGCATTTCTCTGATGGTGAGTGAGGTTGAGCATTTCTTCATATGTCTGTTTGCCATCTGTATGTCCTTTTTAGAAAAATGTCTCTTCATGTCCTCTGCCCATTTTTTAATTGGGTTGTTTGTTTTTTTGGAGTTGAGTTGAGTGAGTTTTTTTATAGATTTGTGATATTAACCCCTTATCAGATATATCATTGGCAAATATCTTTTCCCATTCAGTAGGATCACTTTTTGTTTTATTGATGGTTTCCTTTGCTGTGAAAAAACTTTTTAGTTTGATGTAATCCCACATGTTTATTTTTTCTCTTACTTCCCTCATGCAAGGGGATATATCAGTAAAAATCTTACTCCAGGTAATGTCTGTGAAGTTTCTTCCTATATTTTCTTCTTGGTATTTTATGGTTTCAGATCTTACATTTAAGTCTTTAAGCCATTTTAAATTTAATTTTGTATATGGTGTAAGGAGGTGGTCCAGCTTCATTTTTTTGCATGTGTCTCTCCAGGTTTCCCAGCACCATTTATTGAATAGACTGTCTTTACCCCACCGTACATTCTTGCTTCCATTGTTGTACATTAAATGGCCATATAGGCATGGATTTATTTCTGGACTCTCTATTCTGTTCTATTGATCTATGTGTCTGTTTTTATGCCAGTACCATGCTGTTTTGATTACTGTAGCCTTATAGTATAATTTGATGTCAGGTATTGTTATACCTCCCACTTTGTTCTTATTTCTCAAGATTGCTGAGGCTATCCAGGGTCTTTTATGGTCCCGTATAAATTTTCGGATTATATGTTCTATTTCTGTGAAAAACGTCGTTGGTGTTTTGATAGGAATTGCGTTGAATATGTATATTGCCTTAGGCAGTATGGACATTTTAACTACATTAATTCTTCCTACCCATGAACATGGTATGTGTTTCCATCTATTTGTATCTTCTCTCATTTCTTTCTTCAGTGTCTTATAATTTTCTGAGTACAGATCTCTTACTCCTTTGGTTAAATTTATTCCCAAGTATTTTATAGTCTTTGGAGCAATTGTAAATGGGATTGTTGTCTTAATTTCTCCTTCTGATGTTTTATTATTGGTATATACAAATGCAACTGATTTCTGAATATTAATTTTGTATCCTTCTACTTTTCTAAATTCATCTATCAGTTCTAATAGTTTCTTGGTGGAGTCTTTAGGGTTCTCTCTATATAGTATCATATCATCTGCATATAATGACAATTTTACTTCCTCCTTACCAATTTGGATGCCTTTTATTTCTTTTTTTTTTTTTTTTTTTTGTCTGATTGCTGTGGCTAGAACTTTCAGCACTATGTTGAATAGAAGTGGAGAAAGTGGACAACCTTGCCTTGTTCCTGATCTTAGGGAAAATAGTGTTAGCTTTTCCCCATTGAGTATGACGTTAGCTGTGGGCTTATCATATATGGCCTTTATTATGTTGAGGTAGGATCCCTCAATTCCCACTTTCTTAAGGGTTTTTATCATAAATGCCTGCTGGATTTTATCAAATGCTTTTTCTGCATCTATTGATATGATCATGTGATTTTTATTTTTCATTTTGTTAATGTGGTGTATCACATTAATTGATTTGCAGATGTTCAATCACCCTTGCATACCAAGAATGAATCCCACTTGATCATGGTGTATGATCTTTATAATGTATTGCTGAATTTTTTTCACTAATATTTTGTTGAGGATTTTTGCATCTATGTTCATTAGCGATATCCGCCTGTAGTTTTCTTTTTTTTGTGGTGTCTCTGATTTTTGGATCATGGTGATGGTGGCTTCCTAAAAAGTGTTTGGGAGTCTGCCCTCCTTCTGAGTGTTTTGGAAGAGCTTGAGGAGAATAGGTGATAATTCTTTTTTGAACGTTTTGTAAAATTCACCTGTAAAGCCATCTGGTCCAGGGCTTTTGTTTGTTGTGAGATTTTTGATTACTGATTCAATTTCCCTGGTGGTAATCAGTCTATTCATGTTTTCTGTTTCTTCTTGAGTTAGCCTTGGAAGGTTGTATGCCTCTAGAAAATTGTCCATTTCTTCCAGATTGTCAAATTTGTTGGCATATAGTTGCTCATAGTAATTTCTTAAATTTTTATATTTCTGCGGTGTCATCACTTCTCTTCTTTCATTTCTGATTTTATTAATTTGGGTACTCTCTCTCTTTTTTAAATGAGTCTGGCTAAAGATTTATCAAGTTTGTTTATCTTCTCTAAGAACCAACTCTTGGATTCATTGATCTTTTGCATTGTTTTTCTGGTTTCTATTACATTTATTTCCGCTCTGATCTTTATTATCTCTTTCCTGGTGCTCCCTTTGAGCTTATTTTGCTGTTCTTTTTCCAGATCCCTTAAGTGTGAAGATAAACTGTTGATTAGTGATGTTTCTTGTTTCGTTAGGTAGGCCTGCAATGCTATGAATTTCCCTCTCAGGACTGCTCTCGCGGCATCCAATTGATTTTGGGTCATCGTGTTTTCGTTTTCGTTTGTCTCGAGATATCTTTTGATTTCTTCCTTGATCTCCTGCTTGACCCATTCATTATTTACTAACATATTATTCAGCCTCCATGAATTGTTGTGTCTTGCAGTTTTTTTCCTGTAGTTCATTTCTAATATCATAGCACTGTGGTCAGAGAAGACAATTGGTATGATTTCAATTTTGTTAAATTCATCAAGACTTGTTTTGTGGCCTAACATATGCTTTATCTTGGAAAATGTTTCATGTGTGCTTGAGAAGAATGTGTATTTTGCAGCATTGGGGTGAAATGCTCTGAAAATATTTGTTAAATCGAAGTGATCCAATGTATCATTTAAGGCTGTTGTTTCCATATTGATTTTCTGTCTGGAAGGCCTGTCCCTTGTTGTCAGAGGTGTGTTGAAGTTCCTTACTATGATAGTATTACTGTTGATCTCCGTCTTTATGTCAGTCAATATCTGTTTTATATATTTAGGTGCTCCTGTGTGGGGTGCATAGATGTTTACTAGGGTTATGACCTCTTGTCAGATCGATCCCTTTATTATTATATAGTGCCCATATTTGTGTTTTAATATGTTCTTCATTTTAAAGTCTATTTTGTCAGATATAAATATTGCAACTCCAGCTTTTTTCTTCTTAGTTTTTTTATGCTTCAGTTGTATTGAACTATGTGTGCTTCCTCAATTAGATCATGCTTATACCACGGTTCTTTGCACACCCTTCTTTTTCCCCCTGGAATTTTCTAAACTTTCTTTCAGTTGCATATATACTAATCACATTTAAAACTTACTTCTTATAATACTTTACCTAGGAAAGTCTATTATTACCACAACCCTTTCTAGTACCACCCTCTCCTTCCCTGCTGGTTTGTCCATGGAAAGTCCCAACCTCCCTCTGCTGCCCTTTAGTCTGATCTAGGGACAACTCCTCTTTACTCCTAT
This sequence comes from Rhinolophus hipposideros, assembly GCF_964194185.1. Lineage (NCBI taxonomy): Eukaryota > Metazoa > Chordata > Mammalia > Chiroptera > Rhinolophidae > Rhinolophus > Rhinolophus hipposideros. The sequence goes on along the minus strand of NC_138050.1, from coordinate 47,343,068 downwards.
ACTCCCTGTTTATGTTTATATAACCCTTATTCTATTGTGTTGAAATAATCCATTTGTCTAATTGCCTACTAGTGAGCTCTGTGAAAGTAGGGTTGGTGTCTTTAGTCGTTTTAACTCTATTATCTAACTAAGGAACTTGTATAATATGTATGCCTATTAATGGTTACTGAACAAATGGGTAATTAGGATTGATATTCTGATGCTTATTGGATTAGGTCTAACCCCATTAATGAAACAATGTTCTGAGTCAACATGGTATTCATATATGCTTTTAATAGTCAATATTTTAAATACAATGTTAAGTGCTATGATGTAAAAATGAAATAGGGTACTAACAAATTAGGAAGTAAAATAACACACACACACACGCACCCATAATCACTACATAAGAACAAAATAAACTATACTAAAAGAGTAAAATAAATCTATGGGAACAGAATTGAGAAAGAATTCCCTACAAGTTACTCCCTCAGTTGGGTTTGCACAATGACCTAAAATAGTGGTTCTCAAATAGAAATGGATAGGTGGAAAGGAGTTGTATCAGCATGATCATTGGAGCTCTTCCATGAGGCTTTGACTATTGATGGAGAATTGAAAGGTTTTGTATGTATATTTTTTAAAAGACACTGTCTTCAAAAGACAGGTGATTCTGGTATTGCCTACTTCTTTTTGTTTTCTTAATTTTTTAATTAAAATTTATTGGGGTTGACAGTGGTTTGTAAAATTAAATAGGTTTCAAGAGTACAATTCTGTAATACATCATTTACATATCACATTGTGTGTTCACCCTGCCTCCCATACTTTTGAAAATCACCACAAACTAAGAAAAATAGTTCATGTTTTGACTTTCTAATACAGTTATAGATTGGAAACAATGCCAATGAGTGAAAACACTTTGTAAGCTTTTAAAATATATAAATATATAAAATAGTTATTACAACAAATGATGTAATATGATATGAAAATAATGAAAAACGATTCTACTTTTAAACACATGTTGACTTATTTTTTATAATTTCCATTAGACTAACTTAGCCTATGAATTGATTTTTATGGACAAATTTGCATATCATATATGTGATTGAATCATAGAGTTGGAAAGCACCTTCAATATCATCTATTTATTTTTGATCATTTCAGATGTGCAAAAAGACACGAGAGGTTAATTGAATTATCTAAGGTCACATAGCAGTTTTATTTTTAATAGAATATTTTTTGAAATAGTTTTAAGTTCACATCAAAATTGAGTGGAAAGTACAGAGAGTTTCCATAAATCTCCTGCCCCATACAAGCACAGCTTCCCACACCAGAGTGGTGCACTTGTTACAATCAATGAACCTACATGGACATATCATTATCATCCTAAGTCCCTAATTTATATTAGAGTTTACTCCAGGTGTTATACAGTCTATGGGTTTTGACAAATGTATGATGATATGTACCCACCCTTAAACTGTCATACAAAACAGTTTTACTGCCCTTCGATAGATGATTGGATACAGATGTGGTATATATATATATATATATACACAATGGAATATTACTTGGCCATAAGAAAAAATGAAATACTGCCATCTGCGACAACATGGATGGATCTTGAGATTATCATGCTATGAGAAATAAGTCCGACAGAAAAAGTCATGAACCATATGACTTCACTCATATTAAATAGGTATATAAATAAATAGGTATATAAAATAGGTGGTATATAAAACTGAAAGAAACATTTCTCTTGAATTAGTGAATTCCAAAATGCTAATTCAAAAAACTATGTGCACCCCCTTGTTTATTGCAGTGCTGTTCATAATAGTCAAGACAGGGAAACAACCGAAATGCCCATCGGTAGACAACTGGTTTAAGAAACAGTGGTTCATTTATACAGTGGAGTATTACTCAGCTATAAAGAAGAATGAAATCTTACCACTTGCAACAATACGAATGGGCCTAGAGAATATTATGCTAAGTGAAATAAATCAGACAGAGAAAGACAAATATCATATGATCTCACTTGTATGTGGAATCTAAAGCACAGACTAAATGGACAAACTAAACAGAAATAGTCTCAGAGATATAGAGAAAAACTGATGATTGCTCGATGGGAGAGGGTGGGGATGGGGAGAAGGTGAGGGGATTAGAAAGTATGAATTGGTAGTCATAATACTGCCATGGGGATATGAAAGAAAGTTTGGGCAATATAATCAATAATGTTGTAAAGATTGTGTAGGGTGTCAGATGGGCACTTGTCTTATTAGGGAGACCACGTCATGGACAGTGTAGATGCCTGAGGACCACTGCACTGTACACCTGAAGTAGAAGCTGAATAATGTTGAATGTCAGCTGTAATTTAACATATATATATATATATATGGTCATGGGATGTGGAATACAGCATAGGGAATAGAGTCAATGGAATTATAACAGCTATATACAATGTCAGAGGGGTAGTAGATTAGGGGAGGAGGATATCACTTTCTGAGGGGTGTAAATATGTAACTATCACATTGTTTTGTACACCTGAAATTAATAAGAATAAATAAATAAAACTGAAAACAAACAAACAAACAAACAAGACAAATAAACAAACAAAAACTCATAGATACAGACAACAGTTTATTAGTTACCAGAAAGTAAAGGGGATGGGTGGTGGTAGAAGAGAGCAAAGGGGGTTAACTATATGGTGATTGAAAGAGAACTGATTCTGAGTACTGAACACACAATATGTAGGTGCTGTATAATAGAATTGTACACCTGAAACCTATATAATTTTACTAACCAAGGTCACCCCAATAAATTTAATAAAAATTTATTTAAAACATAAAAATGGCAATAACTACAAAAAAAATAAATGTCACAGGACAATTTGCAATGAGGGAGGTGCAGAACCCTCCTAAAATGTGGTGCTGTTTCTTAAGAAGAGGGAGGAAATCATCTCTGTTTCCCTTATTCATCTTTCCCTGCCCTCTAACTCCTGGCAATCACTGATCCTGTTACTGTCTCTCTGGTTTTACCTTTTCCAGAATGTCATATAGTTGAAATCATACAGTATGTAGCCTTTTCAGACTGACTTCTTTCACTTAGTAATATGCACACTAGGTGTCTTTATGGTCTCTTCATGCCTGATTGCTCATTTCTTTTTAGCACTAAATAATATTCTATTGTCAAGATGTACCTAAGTTTATCCATTCACCTACTGAAGGGCATCTTAGTTGGTTTCCAGTTTTGGCAATCATGAATAGAATTGCAGTAAACATCCAACACAGATTTCTTGCAGACATAGTTTTATTTTTCTCTCTTCAAATTATGGATTCCAGTGCTAAACAAATGCAATGACTCTTGTCAGCATGGGCCACACATATTTTTGTGCCCTCTTTCAAGCTATGAACTTTACTTTCTCTTATCAAGGAGTAAGATTTCTCAGTTTTTCAGCCATGACTTAAATCTTCTCTTTTGGATATTTTTGCCCCATCATAAAATCAAACCTCAAACTCAACACAAGGGTAATTTTTCATCAAAACACATTTACCGTGTCTTGTAAAAATAGATGTGTTTTTTAGAGACTTAGATCTTACAAGCTGAACAAATCTGTTTCCTCCAGTACTTGTATTGTAAATTGTCAAATCTGAACCTACTGATGTTGCCAGGAGCTTACCACATTCTGTAAACAGGAGATAATAATCGTTTGGATAATAAATAGTAATCATATATTCATCACTAGATATATAAACAACTCATTTAGATACTTTGCACAAACGTTCTCTGAATGAAATTTGTTCACCACTGCCCTTTTGGTTTTCAGTCTGATTGATTTTACCCTGTGAACGGGTAAAGAAGAAGTAATGGTTCACATTATGCATTTCTGATAGCCCTGTGGTGGCTCCACATCTCCTTTATTCAGAAAAAAACACAAAGGTTAGCATTTCATAATCTGCCAATACCACTTTATTAAATGTGTTTTTGACTGTGCCAATGTCCAAAGGTGGCCTCCCAATATGTAATGTATAAAGCGTACAGCTCATAGACCAAATACTATCCAAGCCCACATGCACTTCCTGGGGGAAATGTAATTAAGAGTTCCACATAATGTATACTGTTTCCTTATGTAGCATTTTCAATTGAGTTGCTAGCCCAAAATTGTCAGTCTTGAAGTTCATATTATATATAAGTAAGAAGTGAGTTCCTAGTGGGCTTGTATCATGAAAACAACGATACAACATTTTTGTGGTAATCTGGTGCATGAAATCTTAGCTTTGTTTATTGAGAAGGCTTTCATTCTGTTCTTTAGATACTTGTTCCTTTTTCTATTATGGTATTAGGTTGTTGCAAAAGTAATTGTGGTTTTTGCAATATTTTTAACCTTTTAAACTGCAATTACTTTTGCACCAACCTAATACATTTCTAATACTAGGCATGCATAATTGCTATCTTCAAAATAGTTATAAAGTTCCAAAGTAGAAGGATATTCCAATGGGAAATGTGTTTTCATCTCATGTTGGACACTGTACCATTCCAACATTCTTATCTCTTATTTTGACTGCAATTTCTAAACCAGTGTGAGTAGACTCAGCTTTGTAGACACCAGCAAATTATCATTTACTGAGCAAATTTTCAACCTTCAATTCAATTTGCCCATCTTCTCTCCCATACTGGTCACCATATTCTAGGTACCAGCTCTGTTAGCATCAGGTTCCGCTCCCATTAGTTTCAGCTCCCATGGTTGCAGCTCCTATGGCAAAAGCACAGCCAGCAATAGGTCTCCAAGTCATCTTCCAAGTCAGAGACATTTTGAAAAGCTTGGGCTGGTTGTCCCACATAGTAGTATTGGGAACAAATACAGGTCTTATTACCACCCAACCTCCACAGCTTTCTTATTACTTGAACATAATAAAAAGCTCTTCACGGCTTGGAAATGCATGTAATCAAGTATTATTTTTATTTTATCTTTTAAAAATTTTATTAAATTTATTGGGGTGACATTGGTTAGTAAAATTATATGTTTCAAGTGTACAATTCTAGAATACATCATCTATATATTTTATTGTGTAATCATCACCCAAAGTCAATTCTCCTTCCATCACCATATATTTGACTCCCTTTACCTTCTTCTACCACCCTCTTGCCCACTTAGCTTCTGGTGACCACTAAACTGTTTTCTGTGTCTATCATTTTTTGATTGTTTTGTCTTGTTCATTTGTAGCTTTCAGTTTTATATTCCACATATGAGTGAAATCATGTGGTTCTCAGCTTTTTCTGTCGGACTTATTTTGTTTGGTATAATAATCTCAAGACCCATTCATGTTGATGCAAATGACAGTATTTCATCTTTTCTTAAGACTGAGTAATATTTCATTATATGTGTGTACCACATCTTCTTTATCCAATCATCTATTGAGGTACACCAAATAAACAGCATAAAGGATAAAAATCATATGATCATATCAATAGACGCAGAAAAAGCATTTGACAAGATACAACCTCCATTTATCATTAAAATCGTAATAAAATGGATATAAAAGGCAAGTACCTCAACATAATAAAAACCACATATGCCAAACCCTTAGCTAATATCATTCTCGATGTTGAAAAACTGAAAGCTGTCCTCTAATGTAAGGAACCATTGCAGTTTACATTAAATATTAGTTTCCAGTATACAGCATAATGGTTAGATATTTATATAATTTACAAAGTGACCCCTCCCAGTCAGTCTAGTTATATTATTTTTCTTCTTAGTCTAACTATTAGAAAGGTAATAAACCAATGGAAATAAAATATGATGTTTTGTGTGTTAGACTATAAACTGATTAGGAGTAGTGAATGTGTTTTATTAATTTTTAAATCCCAAGTGACTAGAAGAGTATCTATGTGAAAGTGAGTCAAGCTGTCTGTGTGTTAATGAGTTCCTCTTCTCTAGAAGTATTCCCACAGAAGCTGGGTATATTTCTTCTTATGGTGATTAAGAGCTCAATCTTTGGAGCTAGAGTATTTGAGTTTACACCCTGGCTTTGCCGCCGGTGTTTTTTGAACAAATATGTTAATCTCTTTGCATCTCAGTTTCCTCATCTGTAAAATGGGCAGGACAATGCTACGTACTACATAGAGTTGCTCTGAAGATAAAATGAGTTAATGTATAAAAGCCAGTTAGAGCAGTTATCAGTAGAGACAGATCTAAACAAGAGTTTGCTAAATTGCTAGAGGTTCTAGAGGGGAAGTCCTTCATTGTATGAGCCTTTGTGCTCAGAGTTGAGAAGAACCTTACAGACAATCAAGTGAATGTTTATATGCCAAATTTTTAGCCTGTGTAAACTTCCAGCTTTTCAATTGTTTATTGTCACATAAAACAATTGGATGGAAATGACTAAATTCCTATTTTTAGCTCATGGATGACCAACTAACTGCATAACTTTTTGCACTAGCTCTTAGATAGGGTATGAGGAGTTCAGTGCCATATGAACTGAAAAATATTTTCTCTGCACCATGTAATATTACATTTAATACATTAAAGTAAGAAAAAATAGGAGGCAAATTGTGTATTAGAAAATTCAATTATTTATTGTACAAAATTTAATTATAGAAAAAAGAAGATGAATAATAATTATTTTTCTGATTTTTTTGTATGCAAAGGGCAGTTAAATTCGTGAACTCATCCTAGAAAAAGTGCCACATACCTCATTGCTGAATGTCACTATGGTCACCTTTGACGTACTCCCCTTGGAAAACTATGCACCTGATGCCAGTACCTAGTCCACTCTTCAAAGTAATTTTGGAATCCTTTTCTGGAATGGCCACCAGAGCTGTCGTCATATTACCCTTGATGTTCTGAATGTCATCTAAATGTCTCCCTTTCAATATTTCCTTTATCTTCAGGTAAAGAAAGAAGTCTTTGGGGGCCAGATCAGGTGAGTAGGGAGAGTGTTCCCGTACAGTTATTTGTTTACTGGCTAAAACTCCCTCACAGACAGTGCCGAATAAGTTGATGCCATATAAGTTGATACAAGAGACATGAATTACTGGCGAAAATTCAGGCCATCTAACTTTTTCATGCAGCCTTTTTAGCACTTCCAAATAGCAAACTTGGTTAACTGTTTATCCAGTTGGTGCAAATTCATAATGAATAATCCTTCTGATATCAAAAGAAGTTAGCAACATCTTTGCAACAAGTTTGTGAACTTAATTGTCAGAATTTTCAGATGAATTCTCACTTTGTGGAAAACAACATATGGATGAATATACCACTACAAACTTGTGATTTTACTAGGACACAGACAGGGATGAAATTATTAATTCTATTCAAATAGGATCCATGTTTAAAGAATTCATTATGTCTAGTTAAAACCTTCTCTTATGGGAGGAGATTACCTTCATCCCATGGCAACCCTTCTCCCTACAGAGGAGCACTCACTGTGAAGAGCAGAGACCACATGACATGTGATGAAGGAATAGCAGGACTTCTTTAGAAACATATCCAGTATTTTGTTGTACCTCTCCCAGTCCAGAGATGAGTTAGAGGAAAATCAGGAATCTTGATCTCCATCATTTGGACAGATAGAAGAGAATAGACTCCCGGGAATAAGTGTCACACTGTGGAGAACTTGAAGCTGGGTTTCAGTCTGTGCATCACCTACATAAAGACAGTGCAGGGTCAGGGACAATGCCCTTGCTTCCTCCTCCTTCTACCTCCCAGGTGAGATAGATGTGATGATCTAATGAAGAAGATATGATGCAGGGCAGTGCTAAGAAGACCGAAGATGCTCTGCATCTCAAGGTGATTCAATACTAATTAGGTAAAATTAACTCTGAAGGAGAAACTCCTGATGTTTAGCCCTGTGATGTGTAGCTGTGGAGCCAGAGTGATCAGCGTAGCAGACAGGACAGGAAAAAACCTTGGCTCAGAGCCAATAAATGATCCTTAGCGATGTCTTACTTATATTCTACTAGTACTGTATAGTTTCCTAACACTTTTGCATGATGTTTCATTCAGTCCTCACAGTTACCTTTTGAATGAGGCAGGGCAATTATTATGTTCATTTTATAGAAACACAAAGTATTTGCCTAAGGTCACAAAGCTGACAGATGTCCAACATGGAACCCATGTCTTGGTCTCCTGACTTTCAGTTTAGTGCTTTCTGAACCGCGTCAAACTCTAAGACATGGTGATCTTTCTGGTCATCTCTTAAAAACGGAATTCATGCTTTTCCTCCTGAGCCACAGTCCAGGGCTGCGACCCTGGTCTCAGGTCACACAGCTAGACGCGCGTGGGCGGCAGCTGGTGCGGGTCTGAGCACTAAGAGGAGTGCGCCACGTACCCACGCCTCCCTGGGAGCTGTGGGCCCTGAAAGTGCAAGGTGTATGGGTTTGAATCGGTTCCCGGGTGATCCTCGTGCTTGCTGCTGCTCGGCGGCGGCCACAGAGGGCGCCCCGGGGTTGAGGCCTTGCGCCCCTGGGGGATTGGAACTGAAGGCGCAGTGCGGCACCTGGGCCCTGAGCGCCGAGTCGGTAGGCACCGGCGGTGCTGTTTTTTCGCCTTTCCCTCAATATGGCAGCGGCGGGCATCGCCGGGCCCTCGGTGGGGACTGGAGAGGGCAGCGGAGGCGATGGCTGCAGGTCGGGATACTTGTTTGACCTGCGCGAGAAGGAGTCAGAGCTCCGCGACCGGGTGGTGCAGGTCGGAGAGCGCTCTGACTATGTGGGATTCTGCGCTTCTGAGTGTCAGACCTTGGCATTTCACCTGAAGAGAAATTTGTTATTACAACAAGTAGGAAAGAAATTACCTGTGATAACTTTAATGAAACTGTTAAAGATGGAGTTACTCTATACTTGCTGCTGTCAGTGGATCAGTTATTGTTAACAGCTACAAAAGAACGAATTGAATTCCTACCTCACTATGATACACTAGTTAAAAGTGGCATGTGTGAATATTATGAAAGTGAAGGACAAAATCGTTTGCCATTTGCTCTTGCAGAATTAATTGACAATTCATTGTCTGCTACTTCTTGTAACACTGGAATTAGAAGAATACACATCAAATTGCATTTTGGTGAAACACAAGGAAAACCTGCCGTTTCAGTGATAGATAATGGGAGAGGAATAACCTCTAAACAGCTTAACAACTGGGCTGTGTATAGGTTGTCAAAATTTACAAGGTGTCATCAAAATGGCGGCATGAGGTGAGCCTCTGTAAATCTCCCCTGGAATTTACAACTAATCAAAAAACTCTTAACTCCACAAAGGACTCCCTGCACAGCAGACAGGCAAGACAAAGAGGTCCACTACTAAATTCACCTAAAGGTGGGCGAATCGCACAAGCAGGGAAGGGAGAAGTGCGGAGACGGAGCCACATGGGTGCAGGACGCAGACCTAGCTCAGTGCTATGAGCTCGTTGCATCCTGGAGCTACCGCAGCTGCAGGAGAGGGAAGAACTCGGACTGCTAGGGCTCTGCTTAGGGCCCACAGGGCTGAGAGGACAGCATATAACATGGCTGAACTCAACGCTCACAGCAGAGACCTCGGAAAAAAGACTGTGGGAAGAAGGCTGAAAACAGTGGTTTAAGCCCTCACTGCCAAGCAGAGAATGGAAACCTTAGGCACTGAGACTAGGCGCCTCCTCCCTACCCTTCCAGAGCTCGCCCGGCCCTCACATGCCTGGTGCTAGAAGCGGAACAGTAGCAGTGTCAGATCAAAAGAACAGAATATTTGCTGTTCTGAGAACTGTGGACCACAGACACACATTCACAGCCAAACCAGTTCCGGCAAAGGGGAGAGAGCTGTGGAAGCAGGACTGGCTGTGGTGGTGGGCACCGCCATTGCTCTGGGCCACCTCTCACAACTTACCCCAGCCCTGTCCCCGCCTATCTGGGAGGATCCCTGTAGAAGTAAACAGAACTGCTGAAACGCACTGGCTCTGAATCTGGTGCAGGAAGAGCTTAGGAACTTCAATAGCTCTCTGCATCCACAGGTGAACTGTTAACAGAGAAGCCCGTCTCCCAGGGAATCCCCACATTGTGTGAGAAGCTGGAATAGTGCAGAGAAAACATAGCACTACAGTGTGTGAGAGAAAAAAAAGGCTGCAGTAGGAGAGAAAATAAAATATTCTACCAACAAGTACTGGAAAACAAAAGAAAGACCTCTTCCGATCAACCTATTGCAGAAGCCACTTCTGTAGATGTCTAAGAAGAGAAATGATAAATCAGTAATTGCCATGAATAACCAAGGCAACAAGACAGTTCAGAAGAAAAGTGAAAAGTCTCCAGAAAAGGAACTTAAGATATGGAAATATGTGACTTAAATGACAGAGAATTCAAGATTGCAGTTCTGAAAAAAACTCAACGAGATACAAGAAAACACAGAAAGGCAATTTAATGAACTCAGAAACGCAATCAAAGAACAACATGAGCATTTTAGGAAAGAGATTGAAATTTAAAAAAGAACCAAATGGAATTTCTGGAGATTAAGAACTCAATAGAAGAAACTAAGAATGAAATAACCAGCTTAGGTAGTAGAGTTGACCAGATGGAGGAAAGAATCAGTGACATCGAAGATAGAAATCTGGAAATGACACGGATGGAAGAAGAAAGAGACTTGAGACTTAAAAGAAATGAAAGAACTCTACAAGAACTTTCTGACTCCATCAGAAAGAGCAATATAAGAATAATGGGTATACCAGAAGGAGAAGACAGAGAGACGGGAACAGAGAATATATTCAAACAAATCGTCAATGACAACTTCCCAAACTTGTGGAAAGAACTGGATCCTCCAATCCAAGAAGCAAATAGAACACCTAATTACCTCAATCCCAGCAGGCCTTCTCCAAGGCACATTGTATTGAAGCTGTCTGAAAACAACAACAAAGAAAGAACCCTTAAGGCAGCCATGGAAAAGAAGACGGTAACCTACAAAGGAAAGCCCATTAGATTATCATCAGATTTTTCAGCAGAAACTCTACAAGCCAGGAAGGAGTGGAACCAAATATTCAAACTATTGAAAGAGAGAAATTATGAGCCAAGAATAATATATCCAGCAAAAATATCCTTTAAATATGAAGGAGAAATAAAGATCTTTCCAGACATACAGAAGCTGAGGAAATTTTCTAATACACGACCTGCACTACAAGAAATACTAAAGGAGGCTATTCGACCACCATCAACAGGGACAATTTGTGGCAACCAAAACATAAAAAGGGGGACAGTAAAGGCCTGAACTGGAATATGGGAACGGAGAAAGTAAGCGTGCTGAAGAAAATGGAATACTCTAAATATCAAACTTTCTTTTACATGAACTTAAGGGTAACCACTCAAAAAAAATCCAGAACTGAAATATATACTGTAATAAAAGAAGAAAGAGAGGGAAATATTATAGAATACCACCACACAGAAATAATAGACAACAACAAAAAGGCAAAGAAACAATGGAGACACAGCCTTACCAGAAAACTAAAGATAGAATGACAGGAAATCCTCACATATCAATAATCACCCTAAATGTAAATGGACTGAACTCACCAATAAAAAGGCACAGAGTAGCAGATTGGATCAAAAAACTAAACCCAACCATATGCTGTCTCCAAGAGACACATCTCAGCTACAAGGACAAGCACAGACTCAAATGAAAGGGTGGAAATTGACACTCCAAACAAATGGTATCCAGAGAAAATCAGGTGTAGCTATAGTGATATCAGATGAAACAGACTTCAGGGTGAAAAAGGTAACAAGAGACAAAAATGGACATTTCATAATGGTAAAGGGGACAATACAACAAGAAGACATAACAGTCATCAATATTTATGCTTCCAGTCAGGGAACACCAAAATATACCAAGCAACTACTAACAGAACAAAAGGGAGAAATTGACCAAAACACAATTATACTAGGGGACTTAAATACATCATTGACAGCTATGGATAGATCATCCAAACAGAAAATAAATAACGAAATAGTAGCCCTAAATGACACATCAGATGAAATGGACATAATTGACATATAAAGAGCACTTCATCTTAAAACATCAGAGTATACATTTTTTTCTAGTGTACGTGGAACATTCTCAAGGATAGACCATATATTGGGACATAAAATCAGCCTCAGCAAATTTAAAAAGATTGAAATCATACCAAGCATATTCTCTATTCACAAGGCTTTGAAATTGGATATCAATTGCAAAAAGAAAGCAGGAAAAAACACAAATACATGGATATTAAACAACATACTTTTAAAGAATGACTGGGTCAAAGAAGAAATTAGAGGAGAGATCAAAAGATTCATAGAAACAAATGAGAATGAAAATACATCCTACCATAATTTTTGGGATGCCGCGAAAGCAGTTTTAAGAGGGAAATTTATATCATTACAGGCCTATCTCAAGAAGCAAGGAAAATCCCAAATAAATAACCTCATATTAAACCTTAAAGAACTAGAAAAAGAAGAACAAATGAAACCCAAGGTCAGCAGAAGAAAGGAAATAACAAAAATCAGAGCAGAACTAAACGAAATAGAGAAATAAGATGATAGAAAAAATTAACGTGACAAAGAACTGGTTCTTTGAAAAGATTAACAAAATTGACAAACCCTTGGCTAGACTCACTAAGATAAAAAGAGAGAAGACACTGTTTAACAAAATCAGAAACGAAAAAGGGGAAGTTATCACGGACATCACAGAAATACAAAGGATCATCCAAGAATACTATGAAAGACTGTATGCCACCAAATTCAATAACCTAGAAAAAATGGACAAGTTCTTAGAAATATATAGCCTTTTTTGGCTGAACCATAGAGAACTGGAAAATCTATATGGACCGATCACCAGTAACAAAATTCAATCAGTCATCCAAAACCTTCCCAAAAGCAAAAGTCCGGGACCAGATGACTTCACTAGTGAATTCTACCAAACATTCAAAGAGGAACTAATACCAATCCTGCTCAAACTCTTCCAAAAAATTGAAGAAGAGTCAGTACTCCCTAAATCATTTTATGAGGTCAATGTTACCATGATACCAAAACCTTAAGGAAAACACAAAAAAAGAGAACTACAGACCAATATCTCTGATGAATACAGATGCAAAAATCCTAAACAAAATTCTACCAAATCGAATATAACAATGCATTAAAAAGATTATTCATCACAACCAAGTGGGATTCATCCCAGGTCACAAGGATGGTTCAACATCTGCAAATCCATCAATGTGATACATCACATAAACAAAATAAAAGACAAAAATCACATGATTATGTCAATTGATGCAGAAAAAGCATCTGACAAGATACAACATCCATTTATGATTAAAACACTTAATAAAATAGGCATAGAAGGAAAATACTTAATATAATAAAGGCCATATATGATAAACCCTCAGCTAATATCATAATTAATGGTGAAAAACTGAAGCCCATTGCTCTACATTCAGGAACCTTACAGGGTTGTCCCCTATCACCTCTGCTTTTCAACATAGTGTTGGAAGTCCTTGCCAGAGTAGTCAGGCAAGAGAAAGAAATAAAAGGCATCCAAATTGGGAATGAAGAAGTGAAATTGTCACTCTTTGCAGATGACATGATGCTATGTATAGAAAACCCTAAAGACTCTACCAAAAAGCTATTAGAAACAATCAACGAATACAGTAAATTTGCTGGCTACAAAATCAATGTACAAAAGTCCATTGCATTCCTATATACTAACAATGAAATCTCAGCAAAAGAAATACGAAAACAATTCTTTTTGCAATTGCAGCAAAAAGAATAAAATACCTAGGAATAAACTTAACCAAGGATGTGAAGGACCTATATGCTGAAAACTATAATACATTTTTGAAAGAAATTGAAGAAGACACAAAGAAATGGAAAGACATTCCGTGCTCATGGATTGGAAGAATCAACATAGTGAAAATAGCCATATTACCCAAAGCAATATACAGATTTATTGCTATCCCCATCAAAATCCCAATGGCATTTTTTAAAGAAATAGAACAAAAAATCATCAGGTTTGTTTGGAACCACAAAAGACCCCGAATAGCCAAAGCAATCTTAAGAAAAAAGAACAATACTGGATGTATCACACTGCCTGACTTTAGCTTGTACTACAGGGCTACAATAATCAAAACAGCATGGTATTGGCAGAAAAACAGACACATAGACCAATGGAATAGAATTGAGAACCCAGAAATAAAACCCCATAAATATGGACAGATAATTTTTGACAAAGAAGTAAAAAACGTGCAATGGAGAAAAGACAGCCTCTTCAATAAATGGTGCTGGGAGAATTGGATAGCCAGGTGCAAAAGAATGAAACTGGACTGCTATCTGTCACCATGTACCAAAATTAGTTCAAAATCGATCAAAGACTTAAGCATAAGACCGGACACAATAAACTGCATAGAAGAAAACATAGGTACTAAACTTATGGACCTTGGGTTCAAAGAGCATTTTATGAATTTGACTCCAAAGGCAAGGGAAGTAAAAGCTAAAATAAATGAATGTGACTATATGAAACTTAAAAGCTTCTGCACAGCAAAAGAAATCATTGACAAAATAAAGAGGCAACCAACTGAATGGGACAAGATTTTTTGCACACAGTGCCTCCGATAAGGAGCTAATATCCAAAATATACAAGGAACTCAACAACAAAAAAACAAACAACCCAATTGAAAAATGGGTAGAGGACCTGAAGAGACATTTCTCCAAAGAGGACATACAAATGGCAAATAGACATATGAAAAAATGCTCAACATCACTAATCATCAGAGAAATGCAAATAAAAACCACAATGAGATATCACCTCACCCCAGTCAGAATGGCTATCATCAACAAAACATAGTAACAAGTTTTGGAGAGGTTGTGGAGAAAAAGAAACCCTCATACACTCTTGGTGGGAATGCAGACTGGTGCAGACACTATGGAAGGCAGTGTGGAGATTCCTCAAAAAAATTACGAATAGAATTACCATATGACCCAGCAGTCCTTGTTCTGGGTATCTACTCCAAAAATCTGAAAACATTTATACTCCATTTATACGTGTGCTCCAATGTTCACTGCAGCTTTGTTTACGGTGGGCAAGACATGGAAACAACCAAAATGTCCTTCGACAGATGAATTGATAAAGAAGTTGTGGTATATATATACAATGGAATACTATTCTGCAATAAGAAAAGATGATATAGGAACATTTGTGACAACATGGATGGATCCTGAGAATATAATTCTAAGTGAAATAAGTCAGACAGAAAAAGCAGAGAACCCTATGATTTCACTGATTGGTATATAAACCAAAAACAACAAAAGAACAAGACAAATAAATGAGAAACAAAAACTCATAGACACAGACAATAGTTTAGGGGTTACCAGATGGTAAGGGAGGTGAGGGTTGGGAGATGAGTGTAAGGGGGATCAAATATATGGCGTTGGAAGGAATACTGACTCTGGGTGGTGAATACACAATGGGATTTATAGATGATGTAATACAGAATTGTACACCTGAAGTCTATGTAATTTTATTAACAATTGTCACCCCAATAAATAAATAAATAAAGAAAAAGAATACAAAGCAATGTGACTTTGAAAGTGATCATTCAGGATATGTTCCACCAGTACCAGTGCCATACAGTTTAAATAGTGATATTTCCTATTTTGGTGTTGGGGGCAAGCAGGCTGTTTTCTTTGTCGGACAATCAGCCAGAATGATAAGCAAACCTGCAGATTCCCAAGATGTTCATGAGCTTGTGCTTTCTAAAGATTTTCAGAAGAAGGAGAAAAATAGCCAATATATAGTCGATATATTAGGAACAGAAAGGCATCTGTTTCTGTTCACATTACAAATGATGATGAAAGTTTTCTACATTATCTTATCTCAGAGAAGGAAACAAATGGCTTTACTGCTGTGGTTATCACAGGAGTACCATCAGAACACATACAGTACTTGAGAAATTATTTCCATCTTTGGACAAGACAGTGCATATTTATCATTACTATATTCATGGCCCAAAAGGAAATGAAAAATGTACATCAAAAGAAGTTGGACCTTTCAGCAACATTGATATTGAAATTTCTGTGTTTGAAAAGGGGAAGGCACCTAAGAAGGTACCCTAAGGGAAATACAAGATGACATGCAGACGTTGTATATAAACACAGCAACTGATAGTTTTGAGTTCAAAGCTTATGTTGAAGGAGACGGTGTAGTGGAAGGGATTATCCGATATCACCTTTTCTTATATGATAGAGAAACTTATCCTGATGATCCATGCTTTCCATCAAAAAAAGATGAAGACAATGATGATGATTGTTTTATACTTGAGAAAGCAGCAAGAGCGAAAAGGCCTATTTTTGAATGTTTTTGGAATGGACGACTAATACCATATACATCTGTTGAAGACTTTGACTGGTGTACTCCACCTAAGAAAAAAGGGCTTGCACCAATTGAGTGCTACAATAGAATATCTGGTGCATTATTCACTAATGACAGATTCCAGGTCAGCACAAATAAACTGACTTTTATGGATCTTGAACTATAATTGAAAGATAAGAACACGCTTTTTACAAAGATTTTAAATGGACAGGAGCAGCAAAAGAAAATTGACAGAATTGGCTTTATGGATGAAGGACTGTCATGAAAAGTGTGACAAACAAATAAAGTTTACATTTTTAAAGGAATAATTACACGTTCTGATCTTCCTTCTAAAAAGCAGGGCCCCTGGGCCACATACTCAGCAATAGAATGGGACAGAAAACTATACAATGCAGGACAGCTGGTCAAGACAGTCAAGACACCTCCTCTCTTTTATGGAAGCATAGAAAATTTTTTTCTTTATGGTGATCATGATGGAGAAGTATATGCTACAGGAGAAGTTCAAATTGCAATGGAACCTTGAGCACTGTATGATGAAATAAAAACTGTGCCCATTGCAAAGCTAGATAGAACAGTTGCTGAGAAAGCTGTAAAAAAATACGTACAAGATGAAATAGCAAGGCTCACTGATAGATTGTCAGTAACTTGGCCTGAAGGAGATGAATTATTGCCAAATGAGATTAGGCCTGCTGGAACCCCCATTGGTGCATTAAGAATTGAAATACTGAACACAAAGGGAGAGGCAATGCAAAAGCTTCCAGGAACAAGTCATGGAGAGTCAAAGAAACTCCTCATTGATCTCAAAGTTATACTACACTCTTCAAGTGGAAATAAAGAAATCATTTCACATATTAGTTAACATGGAGGAAAATGGCCTGACTGGTTTAAAAAAATGGAAAATATTCAAAAGTTGGGGAATTATACATTGAAATTACAAGTTGTATTGAATGAAAGTAATGCGGACACTTATGCTGGAAGATCTTTACCACCTAAAGCAATTAAGTTTTCTGTTAAAGAGTGTAAGCCGGAGAAATTCTCATTTGGTCTCCTGGATCCTCCTTTTTGTGTTGGAGTTCCGTTCAATATCCGTCTGGAATTTCAGGATGAATTTGGTCATACTAGTCAACTAATAAATGATATTCAGCCAGTTCTTGAAGCATGTGGTTTATCTTTACAATATGAAGAAATAACCAAAGGACCAAGTTGTGTAATTCGAGGTGTTACAGCTCAGGACCCTGTAAATTCTTGTCAAGGCAAGAATTTTAATCTGAAAGTTATTCTGCCAGGTTTAAAAGAAGACTCACAGATTTTGAAAATTAGATTACTACCAGGTCCCACTCATCGATTGAAAGTGAAACCTGATTCTGAAATTATAGTTATAGAAAATGGAACAACTTTCCCATTTCAGGTGGAAGTTTTGGATGAATCAGACAATATAATAGCACAACCAAAATTAATTGTTCATTGTAAGTTTTTAGGTGCTCCTAACCTTCCAGTCTACACTGTGGATTGCAGTAGTTCTGGAACGAATATTTTATCAGGATCTGCAATTCAAGTTCAGAATATTAAAAAAGACCAGACGCTTAAAGCTAAAATCAAAATACCTTGTTGTAAAGATGTGGCACCTGTGGAGAAGACTTATTAAGTTGCTTCCCAGGAGTCATGTTGCAAGATTACAGATATTCAGTGTGGAAGGACAAAAGGCAATCCAGATCAAACATCAGGATGAGGTTAATTGGATAGCAGGCGATATTATGCATAATCTTATTTTTCAAATGTATGATGAAGGCAAAAGAGAAATCCATGTAACATCAGCTTTAGCAGAGAAAATTAAAGTTAATTGGACTCCTGAAATTAACAAAGAACACTTGCTACAGGGTCTGCTTCCTGATGTACTAGTACCAACATCTGTAAAAGATATGCTCTATTGCCAGGTTTCATATCAAGATGATCATGTGTTTTTGGAAAGTGCATTTACAGTAAGACCCCTTACTGATGAACCTAAACATCTAAAGTGTGAGTTAAAAGGAGGAAGAACAGTACAGATGGGCCAAGAGCTTCAAGGAGAAACAGTTATAATAGTTACAGATCAGTATGGAAATCAGATGCAAGCATTTTCATCAAGTTCTTTATTTTTCTTGGGAATTGATAGAATTGGACTTGATAGCTCACAGTTGAAAACCATTTTTCAGGAAAATACACAAAGTATAAGTGTAAGAGGCAGCAAATTTATTCCAGGTTCTCCTGGAAATAAGGATCTTTGTTTTACTTGGCGTGAGTTTTCTGACTTTATTCGAGTGCAGCTAATTTCTGGACCACCAGCTAAACTACTTCTTATAGACTGGACAGAATTAAAGGAGTCCATTAAGTGATTAATGAAAGAGAATTACAGAATCCTCTCATTGTTCAACTTTGTGATCAGTGGGACAATCCAGCACCCATACCACAGGTTAAAATAAATCTAATAAAAGCTAACAATTTAAAGCTTACTCCTTCAAACCAACAGCATAAAACAGGTGAAAGGGGCAGGGCTAATTTGGGTGTTTAGTGTTCAGGCCCCCAGAGGAGAACATGCTATGCAGGTTAAAGCTATCTATAACAAGAATACCATAGAAGGACCTACAATTAAGTTAATGATTCTTTCAGACCCTGAAAAACCCATCGTCTGAATGTTAAATATGACAAAGATACTTCCTTTTTAGCAGGGGGTACTTTCACTGATTTTATGATTACTGTTGTCTCTGAAGATGATAGTATCATTAAAAATATTAGTCCAGCACGTATTTCCATGAAAATGTGGAAGCTCTCTAACAATGGGAACTGACCACCAGCAAATGCAGAAATATTTAGTTGTACTGAAATAAAATATGATGACCAGGAAGATGGCTGCTTCTATTTCAGTCCTCTGTGTCCTTAAGAAGTCTTTACTGGGTGGGCCCCATGGCTCAAGTGGTTGGAGCTCCGTGCTCCTAATTCCGAAGGCTGCCGATTTGATTTCCATATGGGCCAGTGGGCTCTCAACCACAAGGTTGCCAGGTTTGATTTCCCACAAGGGATGGTGGGCTGCGCCCCCTACAACTAGCAACAGAAACTGGACCTGGAGCTGACCTGTGCCCTCCACAACTAAGACTGAAAGGACAACAACTTGAAGCTGAACGGCACCCTCCACAACTAAGATTGAAAGGACAACAACTTGGAAAAAATCCTGGAAAAATACACACTGTTCCCCAATAAAGTCCTGTTCCCCTTCCCCAATAAAATCTTAAAAAAAAAAACTGAACTCATGTGCACACACATATATGTATTTGGTATGTATGTATACGTGCATGCATACTTTTTGCATTATAAACTTATATATGGTCATTGAAGAAACATTGGTTGGAAAATAAAGAAGAAAATGTGTACCATCACCTAAATACTATTACCATTGACATTTGATGTATTTTCTAGGGAATCAAGTGAAAATTTGCTATGAGCAGGAAGATTCCACTTGATTTTCTTGGGTTATGGTTTGTTTGAGAAACAATGTAAAAACAGTTTTCAGATGTTTGACTTTAGAAATGTGTGACAATATTTCCTTCCTCAAATTTACTTGGGCTTAGTCAACCCACCTCCTCAAGAGCTGGGCTTTTCATAAATTGAAAGTGCTTGCTAATCTCGCACTCATACAACCATTGTGCCTTTTTTCTCTTCTCATCTTTAATGGCATATCCAATTTCTGGCTAACCATCTTCTACTTCATGAGATCCTACTAAGTCATCTCATTTCTCACCTACCCTTCCAAAATACCCTTCTTTTTAAATCTAGTTTACTCCAAGTGAAAAAAAGATGAGAGTTGTCAAAAAATTTAAGTTCTTCTCCCGTTTATAACAAATTGTGTGACTCAAAGTAAGTTTGAGTCAAAGTCTGAACCTCAACACTGTCATCTTTAGAATGACTTTGGCTTATGTGATTTTTAAGTTCTTCTTCAGCCTTAATTTTCTTAGATTCCATTATTAAATAAATTCATGCCAAAGTGAGAGTACCTTGTAACTCTGACCTTCTAGGAGAAATTCCATTTCAAATGTGAGCTCTTGTTAACCCAGATTATATTATTCTTAAATTCACTCAATGTTTTAAATATTCATGCAACAGATATTTGTTAAGTATCTATTAAGAACTGGGGATGCATAGATCTTATAAACAATAGTATCCCTGGTACCATGAACCTTATTATGTTATGAGAATATAGACAAGTAAACAGGTAATTATGAAAAAGCGTGATTTTACTATAGGGAAAGCACAGGAAGCTGTTAACCGTGCTTGCAGGGTAGTATTGTGAAGTAGGTCTCATCTGGAGCAATATTTAATTATAGTTATAAATAAAGCAACTTTTAAACATTTATTACAACAGTTTTTATTAAATTTCATCATTACATTTTAATTATAATATATAGATCACAACACTGCTAATATAATTGCTTTTCTAGTTTTCATAAAAGGAATACACAGATATCAGAAAATTATTTTGAAATCTTTTATAATGTACTCTTAAGAAGTTGTTACATATTAAATTATAGGTGTGATACAATGAGTGCATTAATATATGCAGACACTTTTGTCCTGACAAAATGTACCCTTGCTTGGATTATATTAACCTTCCTTCAACAAGGCCTTCTCAGTTGTACCTTTTACAGACTTTAGAAACTTCATGAGATCAGTGCCTCCAGTTCCTTTATTTTCTAGGTCTGATGGCTCTTCAGACGTTTGGTTTCTCTTGGACTGCTGGCTGGCAGGAATCACAATGTACTTAGCTACTATTTGCAAATGGTAGCTTCTCAAGTTGACCATAGCTTGCACACACTCATTATAAGCTTTTTGTAGGCTACCATCACCTCTTGAACATACAAACTCACGAACTGAGGGAGCTAACTCTAGTGAATGAAGATACTTCTGGTGAGCTGGTGGCATATATGTTCTCATTTCCTGGAGGAATTCAGCAGCTGATGCTGAAAAACAAGAGAAAGATGATTTAGTAGAGAGCCTGAAGCATACCCCAATACAAGGGAGAAAGGCAGAATGAAGTCAGAGTGGCTGAAGATCATAGGCCAGCATTACAGCAGGAGGCAGTGAGTTTACAACCATCTTATTAGAAAGCCATCAGTCTTGTTACTAGTAATGGTAATTATTGTAAAATATATTGTGGGGACAAAGCCCCAAAAAACAGTTTCCAGGCTCTCGGCCTCGCATAGAAAGGTGCTGGCTCGGGTAGTAAATGGCCATCAACTGTGATTGGACGGCCAGCAGCTCTGGCTAGTTGGCCGTCAGCTGTAACCCGTAAGCCATTGGCCACTAATATAATGGCTGTGGCTACGCTAGCAGAAAGAATGGGGGCTAGCAAGAGTGGATTGCAGAGAGGCAGATGCCGCCGGTGAGAATATAGTGAAATGACTCCCCTACCTATGGCTCCGTGGGTGTTCCTTTTTGGCCTCACCATGTCCTGCGTTCTTATGTGGGGAGCGGGACCAGAGACCCCGCAGGCCACCTCGCACGACAAATGGCACAGAGAGCAGGGTCCCCCGCACGACATATATTTAATTCTGAAAACCAGATGAGCTAAACACATTCTTTCACAATAAAGAGTTTTGTTTGTGTGCTTCCTTTCCTACTTTCCTACTGAATTTGATCCTTCTAAGAAGTAGGTGATATAGATTGGCTATATATAATCTATACACTGAGTCCAAGAGTTTAAGGGATCGTTTTGAAATAAGTGAATGAACTAAGGAAAAAGCATATTTTTATCCAGCCCAGTGCTTTCCCCTTTGACTATTAAACAGTTTAGGAAAAAGGAGAAAAGTAGAAAGAAGTTCTTCCTGTAAGCCCTTATAATGAATGTGGCTTATCTTCAAACTTTGGTACAGGTATTGCCCCTGGGTTGCCAGGGCAGCAGGATGGTTGAACAAGCGCAGGGTCAATCTTCTTCTCAATGAAGTCTCTCCCTCCCCAACTTATACTCACAGTCCTATCTTATTTGCAAGTGACTTTCTGAATCTGAGCATACATTTTCAGAACATGTGATATTGCCTTCACCACAGTCAATCAGGCCTTATGTACAGGTGTCATGTGGGGTCTCTGGTCCCACTCCCCACATAAGAACACAGGACATGGTGAGGCCAAAAAGGAACACCCACGGAGCCATAGGTAGGGGAGTCAGGGAGTCATACCACTATATTCTTGCTGGAGGCTGCGTTGGAGACACAGGAACCAGGAGCCACACTGTCCACAACCTGCCGTCCTAACTGCAATCCACGCTTGCCAGCCACCATCTTCTTGCTAGTCCCCATTTTCTGGTAGCATAGCCACAGCAGTTATATTAGTAGCCAATGGCTCACTGGGTACAGCTGATGGCCAACTAGCCACAACTGATGGCCGTCCAATCACAGTTGATGGCCATTTACTACCTGAGCCAGCACCTTTCCAAATGAGGCCGAGAGCCTGGAAACTGCACTCCTGGCTCTGTCCCCACAACAGGTTTAAATGTCAAGGTCGAGAGGGTGATGAACTTGGGTTTGTGTTCTGATTTCACTGCATTCTAACTGGTTAATAGGGAGCCAGTCACTTATCCATTTTAAGTTTTTGCTTCACCTATGAAATAGGATGATGGCAATAAAGTCTCTACTGATTCTCATAAAATCATCAGATAAGATGCTGATGAGAAGGTATTTTTTAGATATTAAAATACTATTGTGTTAACATAAGAGTTGATTATTATTTGTCATTTTCTACTCACCTCCACTAGCACTCTGCTCGATGCCCAGCAGAACATCAAAGCACTGAAAGATGCTGCTTTGGGCTGCACTACCCCCAGCAAACTTCTTGGGGGTGTCCCAGACGCCTTCATACAGCAGACCCTCTGGCAGCTGGGGGTTGCCTTTCCAGCTAGACCAGGAAGGAAAGAAAAATCATTTTTTGGGTTCATTGCCAAATTTTCAGATGTAAAATCTTGCAGTATAGGATGAATAGGACGTGATGCAAGATAGATTTCATTATTCTTCTTCCACATTTCCTTTTCCACTCATGTGCATGCATAAGAATAATAAATAACATCGTTCTGAGCAAATTTGGCTGAAGTATTCATGAATGGAAGCTACTTTTGCATTAGCAAAGACCATTCCTCTCTCTTTAAAATGATTAACTTTTCTCTCATACTCCATCCCATGCCTGGCCAGGCAATAACAGAAAGAATAGTTTATTCTTTATCTACAACATGTATTTTAGGATATAAATTGTTTTCCAAACCTGATGGATAGTGGGGGCCATCAGTTGTGTGGGGACAGAGTCCCAGAGAGCAGTTTCCAGGCTCTCAACCTCACTTGGGAAGGGGCTGGCTCGGGTAGTAGATGGCCATCAGCTGTAATTAGGTGGCTATTAGCCACCAATATGACTGCTGTGGCTATGCTCGGGTGTTGATTGGTTGGCAGGCAGAGAAGTGCGGATTGCAGCTAGCATGTGGGGTTGGTTGGCAGAGAAGAGGACGGTGGATTGTGGCTCCTGCTTCCTGTGTCTCCAAACCAGGCACCAGCAAGAATATAGTGGTATGAACCCCCTATCCATGGCTCTGTTGGTGTTCCTTTTTGGTCTCGCCATATCCCGTGTTCTTATGTGGGGAGTGAGATCAGAGACCCCTCATGACAAGTGGGAACTTGGTGTACTCTTTATGTTAATTGTTTAAGAAAAAAATTCAAACATATGACTACATACCCAGACAAGTATATGCGAAGAACATTGAAAAATAGGTTTGGGTCCACATATTCTGTAAAAAGATGGGATGTGTTTAGTTAAATACCATCAGAGAAATCAGGAGAAATCAAGACATTGTAAATAACTGGTGGTGCATTTCAGCAGAGGATATCAGAAAGGCATTAGCTCAGTCTGTGCAGAAAAAGCCCCTGAGGACAAGATCTCACGCACCTGCCCTCTCCCAGGTATGCCCTGCTCATCTACTGTGTCTCCTGAACAAGATCTACCATGAGGTTAACATATAGCTTGTGTCCAAGAGCCTGGGCTCACCTACCATTCATCCTTAGATCTATTAAACTGTCAATATTTATTGAAGTCTACTTCATGTGCTTACCAACATAACAGATAAATTACTTCCATAAAAAAGAAAAAAATCTAAACAAGCAGAAACAAAAACCCCAGCAGCTCTATAGACCACATCCCTATGTCTCTCCCCTGCCCTCAAAGCTTGGTAAGGTCTTGGATTTGAAGGTCAATCTTCTCACCAAGGACCAATCAGCATAACTCAAATTCCAGTGATATAGTCACATATTTGTTAAGTCTGTCCAGTAGGGCAAATTTCCTTTGGCAAATCCTGTTTGTGCACTTTTGTGGTTATTGTTGTTTTGTAGCTGTTAATTTTATGATTATGTTTGAGATCAGTGATTTTCTATGTTGTTTCTTAGATAATTGTGAAAAAGCCAAACTCATAGAGAGCTCCTATCAAGCAGAAGCTAAGTCTTTTAAAACTTGAAACAGCCTGTACCGTTGGCAAGTTTCTCCAAGGTTTTTAGTGGGAAGCAAGGATGTTCCTAAGAGTTAAATAGATCTAGCTTGAAATATTGGCTTCACTACTTACTACCTATGTGATCTTAGGTCATTTATCTTATTTCTCCAACTTTAGATTCCCTTGTCTATAAAATGGACGTAATGAAATTTATCACTTGGAAAGTATAAAGATTTAGTGAGATAAAATAGAAAGTGAAAACTCACGTACTAAATGAGAGTTGTTTTTGCTTCCATTTTCTCAACAACTCTTTATCTCAGATAATTATAAACATTTGACTGTGGCCTAGAATGATGTATGGCATACAATACTTGCCATGAATTTCCTGAAACACTTTATGGGCTTCACGCAGACAAGAAGTTATATCAAGCAATCCCTTTCGCAAAGTATCTTCCTCCTGATGTTCTACAGCATCGAGTATAGTGGGAATTACCTTTAAAAACACACACAGACACACACTTAAGATTTCTCAGCATTAAACAGTAGCATAGAATAAAATTCTCCTAAATATTAATCCCTAAATTAAATTTGGGATTTCCACTTTTTTCCTAGGGCAGACTAGCCTCCAAATGTTTGATGAATTTTCTTGTATTTAATTAAGTTTCAATTTGTTTTTATTCATTTATCATTTTGAGGTAAGTTTATAGAATTTTATATATTTCTATTTCTACTTCTAGTAGTCAAAACCGTTACATTTATGTCAGTATGTAATATAGTTCCAATGCCAAATTGCATTGAAACTATTTCTCTTTTATTGGGGTTTCAAATTTGATTCTAAAGATGTGGCTCTTAGATCTTGTATTTTAGGCAATTCACAAAAATAAATAAAACACTTGTTTCTACCAGATTATCCCTTACCTCCGATTAAATAATCAAATGCTAGAATCAGGATAAAATTATTTTATATATAATATAGTTCAGTTACTAAGTGATTATTCTGCTTATGTGAAATAAAATGCAAATTTCCCAGTGTGAATAGACATACTTTTATTGCAGAAGCAGCGGCTATTTCCACCAACAGAGAAACCAGGAAGAATCCTTTACTACAGTCCTCACCGGGAAACGAAAACAGAATGTCCATGTTTCTAAGAAAATCAGTCAAAGAAGTCAAGAATTTAGCAATAATATCAGTATATTTGTTGAGCACATTATAATATTTAAGCATTTTTGCTTGTCCTATTTTATTTTCAATATAGTCTTGTGAGATAAATATGACAGGTTTTACTATCTCCATTACATAGTAGGGAATATTAATGTTAGGTCCGTTGTTTGAGATCATATAATTAATAGAAGCTTCAGTTGAGACTTGAAATTCCATTCCAAAACTTGGAACTAGAAATTCCAAGATTATTTCTGTTATTGCATTAATTTTTCACATGCATATACATGCATACAAATATATGTGCACCTATATATATACATACATATATACACACACTCAATGTTTGTAGAGATATCTATGAGATATAATTGTAAGAAGTGATCTTTTTGCTTAAATAAACATATATAATTTTTAATTTTTATTACGTTTATTAGGGTGACATTGGTTAGTAAAATTATGTAGGTTTCAAGTGCATAATTCTATAATACATCATCTATATATTGTGTGTTCAACACCCAGAGTCAGTTCTCTTTTCATCAACCCCCTCTCCTTCCATTTGACCCTCTTTACCCTCTTCTACCACCAGCCTCCTCCCCCTTTACCCTCTGGTAACCACTAAACTGTTGTCTGTGTTTATGTGTTTTTATTTGTTTCTCTTATTCATTTGTTGCTTTCAGTTTCATATCCCACATATGAGTGAAATTATGTGGCTCTCTACATTTTCTGTCTGACTCTCAAGATTCAGCCATGTTATTACAATGGCAGTATTTCATCTTTTCTTATGGCCTAGTAATATTTCATTGTATATACTGGGGTGCTAAAAAAATGTGTATATATGACTTGTATTCATCTTTTGTTATTGGTATATATTGAGAATTACAATTTTAATACAGCTTTTTTCTTTCTTACATTTTTTTGGCACCCTATGTATGTACCACATCTTCTTAATCCAATCATCTGTTGAAGGACACTTCGGTTGTTTCCAGCAATCCCTCTTCTGGGTATCTACCCCAAATATCTTAAAACATTTATCCGTAAAGTTATATGTACCCCTGTGTTCATTGTATTATAGCATTATTCATGGTGGCCAAGAAATAAACATTTTTATCTGTGAATCTGATTCAGTTTTTCAGTGGTATATCTGCCTTGCAAAGGAATTGACTGGGAAATGCAAATAACTGATTAGACCCTATTCTCTTTTTTATTGAAGTTTTGCATTGATGCAAACTGGTCTCAGTACCTGTATATTATCCCTGAGTTTCATGGTGGTTAAATTCATGTTCTCTGAAGCCAGACCATTTCTACAGCTTACTTGCTGTGTTAGCCTGAACAAGGTATTTCATCTCTTTCTGCCTGAGTGTTCCCAATTATAAAATGGGATTTATGACATCATCCCTCATTTAAAAACCTTCCGTAGCTTCCCATTTATTTTAAGATACTATTTAAACTGCTTACTATAGCCAAAAGCCATACATAATCTTTTTTGAAGTTGATTTCTTCATCCCTTTCCAACACTGTTACTTTCATCATTCATTATTTATCAGCAACACTAGTCTTCCTTCAGTTCTTATAAGGCACCAAGATTTTTATCACTTCAGGGCGCTCACTCTTACTTTATACTCCTCTATGACAACTCTCATTTTTTTCTTTCTTCTAGCTAATTCCTATCCACTCTTGAAGACTCAAATAACTTTTTACAGGGATTCCTTCTTCACCTCGTATTCGGTTGGAGCTTCCAGTCCTCTATCTTCTTACACCTTCTCTTAATCATGTAGTAATTTGCATAATATATATATATATATATATAAATATCCTTTCATCTCCATTAGTCCAGCTTCACTAGGAGAAGCTTATACTTATAATATTTACCTTTGTTTCCCTAGCTCTTAGCCTCTGCTTTTTACATAGATCAAAAATATAAGGATTGGGTCCAAAAGAACAGATTTATGTTTCTGGCCACTCAGGTCATTAAGTCATAGATACACTGATGTAAGTGCATTTTGTATTTATACGTATAATTACATATATATATATATATATATATATATATATATATATATATGCAAGAATTATTTTCGCATACTGTCAAACAGATAGTCATAGATATAATTAAGGACTGCAACTATTTACTCTTCTTTTTTCTTTATGAATTGTCTACTTTAAAATTTGTATTATTATTATGTTTTAGTATTGAATGTTTTCTTTAAGTAAAAGCATGCGGAAGTCCATTATGAAAACAAAAAGTAGAGTTCCACTTCTTAATGTTGGTCTGGGGTTGTGGAAATTCCTGAGTGTTTCTCTCTTGGTCCTTCTCCAACCAATCCCTGGAGACCCTTGACATATCAAGTAGGAGCTCCCACAATTCCTTGAGTTACATTTTTTCCTGAATTCAATTGACCATTTAATAAATGCATTCTGGGTATATTGATAAACCTATACTCACTCTGAATAACAAATAATTCTTAGACTAAAATAAGAATCAAATACTTACTCATAAGTCATGGGCCTTATGAAAGCAGCAGTGAAGGAATGGGCCAGTTGGAAGAGAGAAAGAAAACCAATTTAAAGGTCAAATAGTTTTGAGTTATTATTAGATTTAGTACTACTATTATTCAATTTAATACTACTTATAAACTATTATTAGATTTAATACTGCTATTAAAGGTAAGATATAGTTGAATTAAAAAAATGTTTTTTTTTATATTTCTCAAGTAGTTATTGCAAACACTTAACTTAGGACTTTATGAGTGAAATAAAAAATTAAATATGCAAGGAACACACATGGTTAGTTGGTGGTAACTAACAAAAAACTTTTCTAGACAAAATTCTTTCATTTTGGACTATTCCCATGTCTAGAATATTCTTCTGCAGATACACACCCAGAGCCAGGGGGCACCACAATTCTCTTATCCCTTTATTGTCTCGAATCTCATCACTACATGGTTAGGAATGGCCTAAATTCTGAGCAGCTGCTCTGAAAGCACAGACATTGCCATCTCTACTGCTAAAGATGTGTTGACTCTGAAACTCAGCTGGATAGTTAAAAATACATTTGTAGGATCCCATAAACATGTTAATCAAGAGAAGCCAAACACAAAAGAGTACATACTCTATGATTTCATCAAGTTGAAATCCAAGAACAGAAAAAACTAATTTTTGATATGACAAATCAGAATGTATTTGGCCGGAGTAGAGGAGAGAGTTTTCTGAGGTGATAGAAATATTCTGTCTTTCTTAGGGTTACACATGTCAGACTCCTTAACAGAACTGAACTCTTAAGAATTGTGCATTTCATTGTATGTTAATTGTACACCTCTCTCTCATATATGTTCATTTGTAGTTACAGATACACCAAAGAAACCATACTCTCCAATCAGAGAAGGAAGCTGTGCTACCTAAAAATTAAACAAATGACTAACTCCCTTTTGATTTAAATAGTATGCAGTCCTTTCATTTTTGTTATAATCACTGTTTACTTACCCATGGGGATCCTTTTTCTTCCAGTTTGCCAAGACACAGTCTGCATAAACCAGAATTGGAGGCAATCCCAGCTTCTCAGAGAGTTTACAGTAAGGGACAGCAATATTGCTTGGCAGGACCTAATTAAAACACAACATTTAGTTTAAACTTCGAAGTATCTTACCTTTCATTCTGCTTCCTGGATGCCAAAATATTAGATGCTACATAGAATGGCACTTTGTAAACAAACAAATGTAATTTTCTATTCCTAATTTCATAATTTAGTCTGGCAACTGTTATATGTTTAGGTTTTGAATTTGTATTGATGTGGGCTTAATCTAATCATGGGGGGGGAGAGATAGAGGGTAAGGGGAAGAAAGTCTTTTTTTTTAAATTTATTAGTTTCAGGTGTACAAGACAAGGTAATACTTAGACGTTCATCATTTATATCCCTCACACTGTGAACCCCCCTCCCCCCATCCATTATCCCTCCGACCTCACACTGAGCCATCACATTATATATATAAAATTATAGTTGGCATTCATTAATGTTTAGCTTCTGGTGTACAATGCCATGATCAGGCATCCACAGTATCCCTGAGGTGGTCTCCCAAATAGGACGCATGTCCATCGGATACCCAACAAAATCTTTACAACATTATTGACTGTCTAATAGCCTGTGAGTCATTGGCAGCTATACATTCATCCATCCATCCCATGAATATTGGTTAATTAGGCAACTCCTCTATGCAAGATACTCATTATCTACCAGCAATAAATACAAAGATAAAAGCAATTGTCTCAAAGAAGCTCAAAGTCATTTATAGCTAGGAATTTTGGATATGATACATACTAGAAGCATAAAAAGATTGCTGCTCTTGGAGCACAGTACTGGCAGAAATTCTCTGCTGAATGACTTTTTAAAAACTCTCTTTGTAGAGTGGCATTGGTGCTTGGCCTTGAAGGCTTACTTGTGTTGGTAGGGGAAATCTATCAACACTTTATATTTCCAAGCAGAATATGTCAACTGGTGTGACACTCTGGGCTTAAGTCTCACTCACCCATCCTCAGAGGAGGTATGGAGGCTTAGCTAATTGCATTTGGAAGTGAAACTACAGCTCAGTTTTCTGTTCTCCTCAATTGTTCTTTTCCTGAGCCTGTTACTCATAGAATTCTGCTCTCTGTTTGACCACATACTCCCACAGGGCAATCTTAATGGGTAAGTGCACCCAGGATGACCATTGTTGCCACATACTCCAACTACATTCTTCAACTGCTCTATTAGTCATAAAGTTGACATTTTAGTTATCTGCCTGACTTCTCATCTAACCACATTTGGTTTATAGACAGATGGTCGGTCCCATATAATAATTAAAGTCATGCTTATCATCAGCAGCCTATGGTTGGAATATGTGTATCTAACCAGGCAAAAGATAAGAATATATGGTCCATCTGGGGTAAGTGGGTACTGGGACTTCAATGTTAGAGATGGTGTGACTAGGGGGTCCACTCCACTGTTCTGAGAAAATCACAGGAGCTATATAACTCCCATGATTAGTGGTTTCAGATTAGCTTAGTATACCTGGAGATAATGGTTTAACCAAGAGAACAAAAATGTTGAAATAGAATCATTGACTATTAAAGTAACACTTCGATGTGTGTCCCTTTGCAGACCTCATCCCAGTGGGGGTTGAAACATTCTGTTTGGCAAATGATTTCTGTGTATTTCTAAAGGAAATAACTTTTGTTCCTTTCTTAAGTAGAGAAAAGGTCAAGGGAAACAAAAAGGGAAGAAATTGAATTAAATAATTAATTTGAAATGACTTAGGAAAAAGAAAGGAACTATTCAAACACAGCTTAATCTATTATACACTCCTGCAGCTGCTAAGAAACTCAGATGCTAATTTCTTACCCATTCTCAAGCAAAATGTGCCTCACATCTATGTATCTTATTTTTCATCTATTTATTTTCTCTTTCCTACAATTTCCTCACTTAAATATTTTTTATCTTTTTATATATTTTTACACTGCCAGCCTCTAAGATCTTTTTCAAAATGCAAATCATATGGATACTAGCTAAATTTAAAAAATACATTTCTCTGTTTTCTTTTATAATTGTGATCTACAGTCTGATAAATTTATTATGTTTTGATTATGCCATGTACCAAAAAAAAAAAAAGTCTACACATTTTTTGCTTCTTCTATCTCTTTTCGGATTCCCTCCTGTTTAGATAAGCTCTACCGATCTTTTAAGAACTAATTCAAGTCCCACTTCTTTTTTTAAGTATTTCATGGTCAAGTCAACTGTTATTTATTTCGTCTGAACTCTGTACCTAGAATATGCTGCTCTTCATTACTGATGCTGCATTATTAATGTTGTTCTTTTTCTATCCAATACCTGTGCATTTAGCTAGACTCAGATTCTAGCAAGTCTAGTGAGACATTGTGCTTAGCTGAATTTTAAGCTAGGTAGTAAGACTGGAACTACCCTTGAACTTTTTTGTGTGTATTATCACAGAACGTGGACATGGCAGTTTGATGATTATAAAGCAGTATAAGGTATTCCCATGATTATGCAAAACAACTTTTTCCTCTTCTCTAAGTATCGGGGGATGGATGACTCATCACATAGGTGGATTCATATGTTGTTCTATCTTTAAAAGGGCATGGAAAGAAAAAAAAGATAAAATACAAATTCCCATTGTGAAAAAAGAAAAAAAAACTTTCACTCGATGGCAGAAGGTGTTTCTGGAATCTATTTTATTCCTTTGTTTGTGATTTAAAGGTTAAGTATTATGGTCTATATTGGTCTCATGTGATGAGGGTTGCCAGATAAAATACAAAATTATATTATTTTAAATCTAAAGTTATCTGCTATTGAGAGTAGAGTGATACTGATGTATTCTTCTATGTTGAAAGATGTAAGATAGCATTTTATCTTTAACTAAGAATAGTCATAAAATGTTCATATCTCCCAAAAGTCATAGAGAAAAGTATTTCGTATTTAAATATATTGATTGTAGTGCCATTTACAATGGTATAACATTAAAAACAAGTAAAGTATTTATCAATAGTGGAACGAATAAATAAAGTACAGGAACTCAATGAAAAATTAGAAAGTGATTTCAAATGATGACTAGGAAGATTGTGTAGTAACTAAAAACGTTTATGATATAATTTGAGTGAAAGAAGCAGAACATACATGTATATGTACAGCATGGAGTAACTGTATTATATTAGTAAAAGCCTAAAAATCCAATAATGATCATAGTTGACATGTTAGATCAGTGAATGATTTTTTTCTTTTCCTTTGTTCTTGTTATCCAAGTTTCACAAAATGCAGTTATAATAGTTTTAGAGTTTTAAACATTAAATGTAATTGGATGTAAGTCTGTCGTGTAGCATAAGAAATACTAGAAAATCCCCAAACCTTGCGGACGTCTCCATCACCCCGATTCCACACATATGCCATGGTGAGGTACCCGAGGACCAGATGTGCAAGGCGCTGGGACTTGTGTCCTTTGAGGTCATCAATGCTGAGCATTGGCAACTGAGAATGAAAGGAGAGGTTGACTCAAATCAATGTGGTGACATCATAACTTCAAAACCAAGTTTAAAATGTTAAGAAGTTATCATAGACAAAGACAAATGTAATACTTATGCAAACCTTCTCAACTTCTGCACGTAGTTCACCATTCTGAATCAGGGCAGCCAGATTTTTAGCAATGGAAATCCAGGCATCATAAGGGTGAGGTAGTTCCTCCTTGAAAACACAAAATAGGACTTTTTTGTACTAGTTATCTGCTAGTACAGTTATCTAGTACAGTAACTAGGATGTTACCATAAAATAGTTTCAATTCTCCATCTTGCCTCTAAGTCAGTTCTGTGCAATATTGCCCTAACACACACTTACCTGTCTAGCAACACAAGCCCATGCACTGCCACCTGCACACTCAGGGCTCGACACCTGCTCTGCACTCTTCCTTTTCCTCGCTCCTCAAGCACTTTCACCTGCCTGTTTTTCAAAAAATCACCTCAAAGCTTTCACTAAAATCTTCCTGACCGCTGCAGTCTATCTCATATTTCCAATTATGTATCTTATGGGTTATACCTTTTCACATTGTTAAGTAATATATTGTTATCTGCTATTATTTTTTTCCTTTTTGGCTAGATTTTAAGTCTTTTTAAATGGAAGAAAAATGAGATTTATTAAATGTCAGTAGTAGCTTAGACATTTGGCTCAATAATTTCTCATTTAATTATTGTAATGACCCCAAAAGTTGATTGTTATCTCCATGTCATAAAGAAAGAAAACAAGGCTTGGACAGTTTACTAACCTGTTTGTATATATAGTTTAGTGTAATTCAAATGTTTCTAACTTTCAACAACCCATGCTCTTTTTACATCTCATTACCAGATGGTAAGGATTTTATCATGCTGTTAATCCTACATTCCTTACAGGACCTGACACAAGAACTGGACAGGTAGGAAACTCTGTATGTACACATGTTGATTACCCAGTTTGGTTCCAGTATAAGCTTATTGTTTGATCAGTAAGTACAAATAAAATCCAAATAAAAGGGTCTCCCTGGATCTTATCAGATTTATAATCTTATCTCTAGGGAAAGCACACAAACAAAAGACCTAGGACATACCCTAAAATGAGATTCAGATCCCTGAACAACTCCCCATATGTCCTGATCTTATCCCTCTTCATTAAGCTACTTCCAGACATGCCCTTGGTGTCATCAATGCTGACCTATGAGGATGGAATATGGATCAAGAGATTAACTCAACTCAACATGGGTGATGTTTTAAGCTGCAAAACAAAGTATTATAAGTAAGCTATAAAATAAGAAGACAAATGTATTGTAAAACTCAAATATTTTCAGGGACTGCAGATAATTGTCCAGTCTTAATCTGTAAGAGCAGGTTTTTAGCAACAAAAAATCCAAGCAGTATATTCACTAAATAGTCACTTCACTTGTTTACTTTGAATTCTTCCCGCTAACCACACAAATGCTGTGCTCTAGTGTTTCCAGTAATTCTCATATATTTTTTGTTGTGTGTTTCTTGTTGTAGCATACCAAATTTCTGGTTGTTATTTTCCTAAAATAACAAAAGTGCTTTTTTTGTTATGTATTATGACTAGTATCCTATTTGACAGAAATTTTGACAAATGTAAAATTTAATCCATAATATACTTTTGGTTCAGGGGATGCCTGAGTGGTATGATATAAATTAATAAAGAATAACAAGAGGGATATTCAACTTCTACTAGATTAGAGAATTTATTTTGTATCTATATGGAATCAGAAGATGTATTATTTTCCTTTGGAATGGCAAACTGATAGATTATATGAGACACAGTGGACTTTTTTGAGCTTATAACTTGCAGGAGAGATCTTCAGTGAAGAAACTAATTAATGCTTAATTGTTGTGTGTGTTTTTTAGGACACTAAATCTAACTTTCCAAGCATCTCAGATAGCAGCATTATTTTTTAAGTAGCTCAGGAAGAGTTTTGTTTTGCTTTTGTTTAGGGTTTTACTTTAACCCTTGAAATCACCATAATTAATTTTTAAGAGAACCGACTCCTTCGGGGGGAAAAAAAAACAAAATGAGATTTTGTATTTTTTAAAAAAGATGATTTTTTAAAAAAATTTTACCATTGACAAGCACATCCCTGACACAAACTTGTCCTAGCAATTGTGTGTGCTTGTATGGAAGGAAAGTAAGTCTGACTATTTTTGATTTGCAAATATAAAGTAAACTAGGTACTTTCGGCAATAAAATTAAAACCTATACTTCATATTTTTAAATTAGCTTCATTATTTGAAAAGAAAAAAATGGATTGGGAGGAAGCATTTGCTTTATATTTGACTGTATCACAGGATGTTATTTCTAAGTACAGTAAGATTGGAATCTCTGACTAAAAATATATATATTTGCTGCATTTAGAAGTGCTTTCTGGAGTGTGGGCACTGAGCCACAAACAGAGATATATTGTTATACACTATTGCCACAACATGTAACTCGTTCCTAGAAATACTTTCCTGACATCTCATGTTTCTTGTTAAACCCAAGAGTGGTGGGTCGGGACGGAAACATGCCTAGTGATCTCTTAAGACAAGCAGCATAGTATAATGACTTTAAGATCACCGACTCTGGACCCAGACTGGTTAGGCTCACATCCTATCTCTGCCATTGCTAGTTGTATGAGTTTGGATAATTACTTAAATTCTGCTTAGTTTACATTCCTCGTCAGGAAAATCAGGTTAATAACATACATACCTTGTAGGACGGTTGTAGGATGGAAAAGTTAACAGTTGTAACTTGCTTAAAAAATTTATATAAATGTTTGATAATTAAAATATTGATGATAAGATAGTTGTCATGGCATACTTTGGAAGACAAATTAAGGAAATGTAGTTGTTGTGTAGTTACGTGCCTTGCACTTTGTAGGCAAAACTTCTAAAAAAATAAAAGGTAGTTCAGACTCCCTTGAATCTCATGCTTAGTAACAACACACAATATTAATAAAACACAGTTGCTAGATGTCCCATATCAAAAGCTAATCAAACTACAAATATATACTTTGTACAATTAAACTGTATCAGCCAAGAAAGGGGAGTCCTTTGATTCACGGGTTATTTATTACTTTGTTTTTTTCAAAATGCCCTCTGAAAATGCAATTGTATTAAGCCAAAATACATCCATAGTTTCTTTATTTCATCACTCTCTGTATCTGTGTAAGAAAGTAAGAAGTGCATATAAGACGAAATTTCTAGGTACAAAAATTTTAAGAAAATCAAATAAGACCCACTTATTAGGTTGGTGCAAAAGAAACTGCAGTTTAGAAGGTTCAAAATAATTGCAAAAACCACAATTACTTTTGCACCAACCTAATGTTAAAACTGTCTCCAATTTTGGCATGCTTTACCCATTTGTTCAGTAGAAATTACTAAACCACATTTTTTCAATGGAAGTTAATTTATCCAGCTAAACAATGGTAAGAAAATATTTTGCCGTAAGTCAATGCCCTCTCTTACCAGTGGATTTGGCAGAGCAAAGCCCACATCGTCATCTATGTAGCATACTTCACCAATTTTCCAAGAACTTTTGCTAGGAGATGCCTTATGTGCCATTCTTGCAGTCTACTTCTCTGGCCCTCCTCAATCTGAGAGAAGTTTCACAGCATCTATTTATTAGAGAGTTAGCCATTGCCAACTCATCACGTAAGCAGCAAGAAATTACTTCCACTTTTCAAACAGTTTCATTTTCTACTTTCTTTATTTGTAATTTGATAAGCAAACCACAAAAGCATCATTGTTCATCATATAAAGAAACTAAAACTTTATTTCCCATAACAAATATTTATCACTGAGAACAACTTTTGTTTATTGCCATAGAGAAATGAAGAAAAGACCTGACTGAAATAATAGAAACCATGAAAATAGGTGACTAGAAGAGAACATTTTTATTTTATGAGAACTTTTCAAGCTTTGAATTAAAATAATGAATTTTTCCCAAGGTTAAAGTTGTGGTTTTTTTTTTAATTTTGAAACCATTTTTTTAATGACCATTCATCATTTGCAAGAGTTAAAGTTGTATTTAAAGATTTTAATAGGCTTTCTCTTCTTTTATTGACAAGTGGTATGTTAAATTTTATTTTATGACAATGCAAACAGAGTTCAAGTACAAACTGTCTTTTGCATATCAAGTATTTGAAAATAAAAATGAAGCTCTAATTTATAGAACATGCATGGCAAAACAGTCTCAGAAAACTAGCTGGGTGGCTAGTAAAAGCACTTCAGTCATGAAACAACACTTATCTGATATATGTAAAATAGAGATTAGGGGTTACAGTGCCTGGAGCTGTGCCAGCTAGGAGTCCCTAACCACCTTCATCCCAACTAGTTGCACCTTGGTCTGTGAGCCCTGCGTTGTGGGAATTTGGAATATGAACTCTAGTGGGCCTATGAGTTCCTTGTTAGATCTGATGGGCAGTTGAGAACTTTGTAGCTGGCTGCTGATGTAGAGGTCCAGAAGTGACTATTCTGGATTCCACCTGGAAGAACCATATGTCCACAGTTAAACCTGACCCACGTGGGTCACCCTTCAAGTAGCCCTGGAAAAGACTGCTGTGTGTGATCTCGTGTTTCTGCCATTCCAGGCTTCCCTGGCTAAGCAGAGGGCTGAGAAATTAGTGTCTCATCCAACCAGTGGCACACACTGGTCAGGGAAGCTTAGAGTGTACTCTCACAATGTTCCTGGCTCCTCAGCCTGTTCTGCTCTTCTCTCAATCCTGTGTCCTGAGTTCTGTCCTCACTTGTAAGATTGCCAAGGCTAAAGTCTTAAACTATCACTTACTTATTACTGTCACTGGGTTTCTTTAAACCTGTCAGAGTTTTTAAACATATTAGTGTCTTTTTTGAGCAGCCATGAAATACAACCTGAGATAATACACTGAACTATTAATCAGTGACTCTGAAGTAGAAAATAATGCAAATACATGAAAAATTTAAAAAGAAGTACCTCTCTACCTTCCCATTTTTCTTACCCAGTCTTTTATCTTTTTTCACTATGATATAGTTTTTCCATCCCCATATCCCTAATAAGTCATTTTTAGGAAGGTTTTCCTGCATCTATGCTATAGCTGACTGATAGGGACTGATGTGGCAACAGTCTTTCACATTTGAAGACTTTGTAATATGTTGAAAGTTGAAAGAAAGGAAACAAATACCTTGAAAATATTTCTTTCTAAGTGCAAATTAAGACTGCCTTTGGTAAAAGTTTTCGGGGTGAATACGGACACTTGCAGGCATTGTTTCAATCTTAAAGTGGAAGCAATCAAAAGGAGAAAGGAGGAGTTTGTGTTCAGTACATTAAGAGACAATGCAGTTTTGTCATCCAGCTTATCAGTACTTCAAAAAATTTTAATAATCCATCACTTTGTTACTATATTCTAGAATAGTTCTCACACTATTCTTCTTGATTGCATTATGACTTTTATTTTAAAGGTGTCCTTTTACAAGAATATGTTCTTTTCATAACAAAGGTAAGGGAAACTGAAACCAAAATTATATAGCAAAAAGCACATCATAAGTCAACTTCCTTAAAATGAATGATTCATAAGTCTAATGCTGTTGATATCAGTTCCAATGAGAAATGAACAAACACACACACAAAAATGTTGACCTATCATATCTACACGGAAGCCAAAAATGCCAACAAAATATTGAGGATTAAAAAATGTGTGGTTATTCCTATGTTTTTTTCATTCTTTGTACCTGAAATATTTTATGGGTGAGTCAAAACAGAATCATGTAATGAAGTTTTAGATATTCTGCCTTGGAAAAATCTCTG
The DNA here is from genome assembly GCF_964194185.1 of Rhinolophus hipposideros. Classification (NCBI taxonomy): domain Eukaryota; kingdom Metazoa; phylum Chordata; class Mammalia; order Chiroptera; family Rhinolophidae; genus Rhinolophus; species Rhinolophus hipposideros. The sequence continues at coordinate 47,304,278 of NC_138050.1, read as the reverse complement.
AGGATTGATTTTATTTTTTATTTTTTTAGGAGCATGGCTTGATAAAACTTTCCTTGGCTCTTCTTATCCAGCTATTTACTAAATCTATTCTACATTTGACTGCAGAAACAATGATTTATTACCTACTTTTATCTCCCTTTTTAATTCCTTCAAACATAAACACCTTTCATATTTCTGAAATATATCCTCAACAGAGACTCACTCTTCATTCGTCTGGATTTTCCTTCAGCAATAACCAAATCCAGTCATGCAGGACTGCACAATAGTGCAGAATGCAAAAACTCGGAGATGACACTATGTTTCTGAACAGAATTAAAAAGGAATAACTCTCATTTCAATGATGAATCAAACAAGTTTCTGCTAAACTCCAAAGTGCCTAGAATCAATTGTTGCTGAGAAAAATCTTTCTAGCAACTAGTTTTCTGTCTTAATTAACATAGTGTAATAAGCAGAATGCTTTTTTAAATAATTCAGTATCTTGAATTTTTTTATTGAAAAGCTCTGATTTATATCTACTGTCGAGGTAGTTTATGAGCTTTTTTGAAAGCAAAGATCAGAAGAGGTCCCCATACCAAGTCTAGCAGAATATGAGTACTAACAATTTATTATTGCTTGATTATATCATAGGTTTATATAAAGAAGGTATGGGATATTGTTCTAAATAAGTACTGACTCAAAGATATTCCCAGGAAATTTAGTTTTTGTTTTTTAACTAAGTTACCATATTGACTTATGTGTTTACTTTTTTCCCTTTCTCAAAGGGGAGGGGTGAAAAAATAGAGTCAGAATTTTAATTAATTGTTTTCTCGCTCTTATGTAGTTCATTTTTTCCTTTCTTCCTCTGTGTGGTCTTCCTTTGTCATTGATAATTTTTTTGCAGTGTGTGCTTTGATTCCTTTTTCTTTTATCTTTTGTATATACTAGACATTTTTGGTTTATGGTTGCCATAAAGCTTACACAGAACACCTTATAGTAATAAAGGTCTATTTTAACCTGGTAACTTCAATTACGTACAAAAATCTATACCCCCCCATTTTATGTTTTTGATGTCACAATTTACATATTTTTATATTGTACATTAACAAATTGTCTTTTAACTTTTATCATACAATTAAGTGATTTACACACTACCATTACAGTAGTTGAATATTCTGAATTGACTATATACTTACTGTTCCCAGTGAGTTTTATAATTTCATATGTTTTCATGTTACTATAAACATGTTATTATCCTTTCATATCAGCTTGAAAGGCAGGTCTTGTGGTAGTGAACTCCCTCAGCTTTTGTTTTTCTGTGAAAATCTACTGCTTTTTTATCTGGAGGACAGCTCTGCCAGGTATTCTTTTTTTTATTTGTTTCCTCCAGGATACACCTGAAGCTAAAGCTGAATCATACTGAATGTCAACTATAATTCCTTTCAGCATTCTGAATTCATTATCTCACTCGCTCCTGTCCTGTAATTTTTCTGCTAGAAAAACACTGGTAGCTTTTGGGGGTTCCCTTTGATGTGATGAGATTCTTTTCTCTTGCTGCTTTCAAATTGTCTTTGTCTTTGATTTTTGAAGGTTTTATTTTAATGTGTCTCCATGAAATCCTCTTTGTATTAAATCTGTTTGGAGTTCGAGGAGCTTCATGAGTCTGGATGTCCATACCTCTCCCTAGATTTGGAGAGTTTTCAGCCATTATTTCTTTTTTTTCAATTGTTTATTTTTTTTAAAAAATTAGTTTCAGGTGTACAAAACAATGTAACAGACATTTATATCCTCACACAGTGATAACCCCCCTCCCCTATCTACTATCTCTCTGACATTGCATACAGCCATTACATTTCCCCTGTCTCTATTCCTAATGCTGAACTCCACTTCTTGTGTGTGTGTGTGTGAGTGTGTGTGTATATTCTTGTGAATATGTATATATATATGTATATATATATATATATATACATATATATATAATTATAGTTGACATTCATTACTGTTCAGCTTCAGCTTCAGCTGTACAGTGCAGTGATCAGGCATCTACATTATCCCTGAGATGGTCTCCCAAATGAGACATGTGCCCATCAGATACCCTACAAAATCTTTACAACATTATTGATTACATTCCCCAAATTGACTTTCATATCCCCATGGCAATCTTGTGGTTACTGATTGTGTTTCTAATGCCCTCACCTTCCCCCTTATCCTCACGTTCCCTCCCATCTAGCAACCCTCAGTTTTTCCTCTATGTCTCTGAGACTGTTTCTGATTAGTTCATTTATTCTTTTCTTTAGATTCCATAAGTGAGATCATATGGTATTTGTCTTTCTCTGTCTATCTTATTTCACATAACATAATGTTCTCTAGGTCCATCTATATTGTTGCAAATGGTTACTATTTCATTCTTCTTTATGGCTGCGTAATACTCCATTGTATAAATGTACCACAGTTTCTTAATCCAGTCATCTACTGATAGGCATTTCGGTTGTTTCCATGTCTTGGCTATTGTGTATAGTGCTGCAATATACATCGGGGTGCATAAATTTTTTTGAATTAGAGTTTTGGATTTCTCCGGATAGATACCTAGAAGTGGAATTGCTGGGTTATAAGGTATTCCCATTTTCAGTTTTTTGAGATACTGTTTTTCATAGTGGCTGCACCAATCTGCAATCCCACCAACAGTGCACAAGAGTTCCCTTTTCTCCACATGCACTCCAGCACTTGTTGCTTGCTGATTTATTGATAATAGCCATTTTGACAGGGGTGAGGTGGTATCTCATTGTGGTTTTTATTTGCATTTCTCTAATGATTAGTGAGGTTGAGCATTTTTTCATATGTCTGTTTGTGATCTGTATATCCTCTTTAGAAAAATGTCTCTTCATGTCCTCTGCCCATTTTTTAATTGGGTTGTTTGTTTGTTTGGAGTTGAGTTGAGTGAGTTTTTTTAATAATTTTTTTATATTAACCCCTTATCAGATATATCATTGGGAAATATCTTTTCCCATTCAGTAGGATCCCTTTTTGTTTTATTGATGGTTTCCTTTGCTGTGAAAAAACATTTTAGTTTGATGTAATCCCACATGTTTATTTTTTCTCTTACTTCTCTTCCCCTTGGGCTTCTTCTAAGAGTTTTATGGTTTCAGATCTTACATTTAAGTCTTTAATCCATTTTGAATTTGTTCTTGTATATGATGTAAGGAGGTGGTCCAGCTTCATTTTTTTGCACGTGTCTGTCCAGGTTTCCCAGCACCATTTATTGAATAGATTGTGTTTATCCCACCATAAATTCTTCCTTCCATTGTTGTAGATTAAATGACCATATATGCATGGATTTATTTCTGGGCTCTCTATTCTGTTCCATTGATCTATGTGTCTGTTTTTATGCCAGTACCATGCCATTTTGATTACTGTAGCCTTGTAGTATAATTTGATGTCAGGTATCGTTATACCTCCCACTTTGTTCTTATTTTTTAAGATTGCCGAGGCTATCCGGGGTATTATATGGTCCCATATAAATTTCAGGATTATGTGTTCTATTTCTGTGAAAAATGTCCTTGGTAGTCTGGTAGGAATGCATTGAATCTGTATATTGCCTTAGGCAGTATGGACGTTTTAACGATATTAATTCTTCCTATTCACGAAATGGTTTGTGTTTCCATCTATTTGTATCTTCTTTAATTTCTCTCTTCAGTATCTTATAATTTTCTGAGTATAGATCTTTTATTTATTTGGTTAAATTTATTCCCAAGTATTTTATAGTCGTTGAAGCAATTATAAATGGGTTTATTTTCTTAATTTCTCCTTCTAATATTTTATTATTGGTATGTACAAATGCAACTGATTTCTGAATGTTAATTGTGTATCCTGCTACTTTATTGAATTCATTTATCAGTTCTAATAGTTTTTGGTGGAGTCTTTGGGGTTCTCTGTATATAGTATCATCTCATCTGCATATAATGACAATTTTACTTCCTCCTTACCAATTTGGATGCCTTTTATTTGTTTTTCTTGTCTAATTGCTGTGGCTAGAACTTCCAGAACTGTGTTTAATAAAAGTGGAGAAAGTGGGCAACCTTGCCTTGTTCCTGATCTTAAGGGGAATGATTTTAGCTTTTCCCCATTGAGTATGATGTTAGCTGTGGGTTATCATATATGGCCTTTATTATGTTGAGAAATGATCCCTCTATTCCCACTTTCTTAAGAGTTTTTATCATAAATGGCTGCTGGATTTTATCAAATGCTTTTTCTGCATCTATTGATATGATCATGTGATTTTTATTTTTCATTTTGTTAATGTGGTGTATCACATTAATTGATTTGCGGATGTTGAATAACCCTTGCATACCAGGGATGAATCCCACTTGATGATGGTGTATGATCTTTTTAATGTATTGCTGAATTCCGTTCACTAATATTTTGTTGAGGATTTTGCATCTATGTTCATTAGCGATATCCGCCTGTAGTTTTCTTTTTTGGTAATGTCTTTGTCTGATTTTGGGATCAGGGTGATAGTTGCCTTGTAAAAAGTGTTTGGGAGCCTTCCCCCCTTCTGGAATTTTTGGAATAGCTTGAGGAGAAAGGTGACAATTCTTTTTTTAATGTTTTGTAGAATTCACCTGTATAGCCATCTGGTCCAGGGCTTTTGTTTGTTGGGAGCTTTTGTTTGTTGAGAGCTTGTTGATTACTGATTCAGTTTCCCTGGTGCTAATCAGTCTATTCGGGTTTTCTGTTTCTTCTTGAGTTAGCCTTGGAAGGTTCTATGCTTCTAGAAAATTGTCCATTTCTTCCAGATTGTCTAATTTGTTGGCATATAGTTGCTTATAGTAATTTCTTCTTATTATTATTATTTTTTTGTATTTCTGTGTTGTCTGTTGTCACTTCTCCTCTTTCATTTTTGATTTTATTAATTTGGGTTAATTAATCTCTCACTTTTTTTTGAGAGTCTTTCACAGGTTTGTTGATTTTGTTTATCTTCCCTAAAACCCAACTCTTGGATTCATTAATCTTTTGTATTGTTTTTCTGGTCTCTATTTCATTTATTTCTGCTCTGATCTTTATTATATACTTCCTTGTACTCCCTTTGGGCTTATTTTGCTGTTTTTTTTCCAGATACCTTATGTGTGAGGATAAACTGTTGATTAGTGATTTTTCCTGTTTCTTTAGGTAGGCCTGCAGTGCTATGAACTTCCCTCTTAGGGCTGCTTTCACTGCATCCAATAGATTTTCAGTCGTCGTGTTTTCATTTTCATTTTTACAAGATATCTTTTGATTTCTTCCTTGATCTCATGGTTGACCCATTCATTATTTATTAACATGTTATTAAGCCTCCATGAATTTGTGTGTCTTCCAGGTGTTTTTTTTTTTTCCTGTAGTTCATTTCCAATTTCATAACACTGTGGTCAGAGAAGAGAATGGGTATGATTTCAATTTTCTTAAATTCATCAAGCCTTGTTTTGTGGCCTAACATGTGGTCTATCTTGGAAAATGTTCCATGTGTGATTGAGAAGAAAAAACAACAAAGAAAAAACCAAATGCACTCACATGTAAAAACAACTGATAACCCACACTCAACACAGGCAAAAATATCAAAAATACAAAAACCAAAACAAAACAAAAAAAGCAGCACCACTCTTGGCTTAAGCCCACCAAGTAATCTCCAGGTTGTCCTCTGCTGTATCAAAGAGTCCTCTGTGTCTCGTGCAGGCAGAGCCTGCCACCTGGTGCCCAGAGTGACCCTGGGACTGCAGTTCTAGATGAGTGGGGCTGTGGGGTCCGGATGGAAGTTTTTACAAAGTCAGTGCAGTTTCTGTTGTTGCCTGCATATATGTGCACCGAGAGTAACACAGCCAGCCCTGTGCCCAGGTCTCCTGAGTCTTAGGGCACTTCTTCTGTGTGTGTGTGTGTGTGTGTGTGTGTGTGTGTTTGTGTGTGTGTGTGTGTGTGTTTAGGGCGGCAGATTTCTGAGTTGCTGATAACCCAGAGCTTCGTCTGCCACCTGCTGCTGACCCCTGGGTGTGTCTCCACAGTTGTAATTGCCCGGCCCAAGACAGGCCAGAAAATGTGGGGGTTGGGAATGGAGGAGTCTCTTCTCTCTCCCAGCCCAGCAGTGTCACACTCTTCCCAGCCTCTTCCCTGGGTCAGAGCTGCAAGCCGGGACTTCCGAGATCTTGAGCGCTACGGCTCCTTATAGTCTGACACTAATCCTCAGCTCAGGGGCCATCTTGAGTCTCTGGAAGGGCCGGGGTAGGATTGGGAGAGTGGGGGGAGGGGCCCATGTCTGGTGTTTCCGTCCTTTGTCTGACCTAGTTGGAGGGCCCAGTTGGAGGTCTCAGCTGCGGTTATGCCTTAAGTGCTGGATGTGCTGCTCTCTCTGCAGGAGATGTCAGTTGTGGGACGTAGGGTAAGAACCCACCTCCTGGCTTTTGTGGTCTCTGTTTTGTCCTGGGATCCCCTGCTTCTCCGCAGTTATGGTTGCGGGCCGCATCTCCACTCCACTGCTTTCTTCCCCTGCTCGCCCAGTTTGCCCACCTTTAAGT